>NC_137789.1:46911518-47006518 GCF_963383645.1 Muscardinus avellanarius | reverse complement strand
TTTATTTGTAAAAGATACTAGCATTGTTTTAAAATTTCAGCACTTACCTACTCAATTTTCCAGAATTTTTACTCAAAAACTTAAAGTGAATCAGATCATATTAATCTTAGAAGATAAGTGCAGCACTTCTTTCAGGATACAATTATAAAACTAATTGGGGGTAGTTCATATATTTTAAGATAAAACTCATGAGGAATTAAGGCACTGTGGAAAGCACATCATATGTCATTTAATGATTACAATATTCCTATATGGTTTGAATTATAATAAATTATAATAGCCTTATTTCACAGGTAGTGAAACAGAAGCTTACGAATGTTACCCTGCCCAACTTTACACAACAAATAAGAGGTAGCACTGGAATTTGAAACCAGTTTTGTCATTCATCAAATCATAGAATCTTCACCAGAACCCTAATATGCCCTTTTCCATTTGCTTAAAAGAACACATGAAATGATAATCCTAGATAGGCTATTTTAAAATAATTAAAATATTCTTGATAAAAATCTATTTCATTATCTGTTATTATTACATGTAATCAGAGGATATAGCTTTGCCCAATACAACACTGTCCTTAAACAATATATGCTAACTGGAGTACCTTCAAAGAGACTAGCTATTTATATCTCTCATTTATTGAGTTTATTCTATGTACCAGTGTCTCTGTTAGGTACCTTAGAGTTATGAACGTATTAAATACTTTAAAACCAACAGTATTATCTTCATTTTGGAAATGGAAAAACATTATCAAAAAAGTCAGCTAAGTGGGATGACCCATTTTTATAATGTTTTATTTTAAATTTTTATTTTTATTGATATAAAATAATTGTGAATGTTTATGGTTCTTTAGCATTGTGCGGTAATTAATTGCATGAAACTTTAATCAATTTGTGCACTCTTCTATTTTTTGTCTTTCTAATACAGAAAAAAGTAGATTTCATAGAAATACAATGTGATAATTTGACACATGCATAATGTAAAAGAATTGAGTCAGGGTAATTAACATTTATCTCCTTAAAAAACTGATCATATATTTGTGTTGAGAAACCTCAAACACCTAACTTGTTCATTCTTTATAAATGCATAAAATTAGTTGTGAAGCTATATTTACCCTACTAGGGCCTTAGAACTTATTCCTTGTATGTAATTATTTTGGTGCCCATTATCCAACCTCCCTCTTCACTGCCATGCCACTCTTTCTAACTTCTTTTGGCCAACATTATACTCTGCATTTCTATGAAATCTCCT
Source organism: Muscardinus avellanarius (assembly GCF_963383645.1). Lineage (NCBI taxonomy): Eukaryota > Metazoa > Chordata > Mammalia > Rodentia > Gliridae > Muscardinus > Muscardinus avellanarius. The sequence continues at coordinate 47,005,270 of NC_137789.1, read as the reverse complement.
TTTTTTAGCTCCCAAAATATTTTATTTTTAAAATTTCTATTGCATGGGTGTGGAAACACAAATACAGGACAGTGTATGTGCAATTAATTACCAGACACTGCTAATGAACCAGGTCAATCACAGCAACTATGAATTTTTTAAAGGAGAGAGTTTATTCACAAGGTGTCCTATTGTGTTGGGACAGGAAAACCAGCCTTTCTGCTATAGAACAGGGCTTATGGATATTTGTTTGAAAAAAAAAAAAGCAGGGCATTCCTAGGCAAAAGAAAGGTGATTAAAGGCAGAGAAAATTGAAGTAATTTGTGATCTGCACTTGTCTAATCAAACTTAATGGCTGGACCTAGGGCATGCATTCATCAAATGGAAATATTAGTGTCCTGAGGATAAAGATTTGAACTTCTGACATCAAAATGTGTGAGCCCAAGTGAAGGTGGGTGCTTTCAACAGACTTGGGCTACTTCCAACTTCTTGAAAATCAATCTAAAACAACTCTGAGGAAAATGTCACCCCTTGTATGTAATCCATATGTCAAAGGTACTTTCTATGGCAAAAAAAAAAAAGTGGGAGTATATTACTTAACAATGTCACCTTCAAAATCAGTGATAAAAACAGATAACTAAAAGCAAGTGATAGAGTATTTGTCAAGGTTTTCCCTTGATTTTGAAAGTAAGCACTGAGTTATTAAAAGTCAAGTCAAGAAGTAGAACTTTGCCAGCATCCCAGAAATCTTTGGTGTGCCTTCCCACACACTACTCTGTTCACAAAGCAACCCCTCTGCTGAGTTCTAACACCACATCGTGGTTCCAACTGCCCATCTCAGCCAACATTCTTCCTGCTATGATATAAAACAGACTACACAACCTAGAGGGGAAAAAAGGGTCTATTTGCTCAGAGTTTTGGGAAATCTCTGAGTTTCGGTCCATGTCAGGCCTGGGTCTATTGATCTCAGTCTGTGGAGATAGGAAATAGAGAGGCGAGGGAGCAAGGCTATGCTCTCACATCATGACTTAAAGATATCAACTTGAACATTAAAACATGAGCTCTTCACAAGATATCCCATACATACTCATAACACTCTATAAAATTTATATAATTGCAAACCTTGAATGGCAAGATTTATCCATTTTATTGTGTCTGGTTGTGATTCTTTTCACTGTATAGATTTCACTGTGATAGTACATACACATTCACATGTATATACACATATGTATGTGTATGTATCCATGGGCTATAAATTTTGATTTTACTGTTAATGAACATTTGGACTGGTTTCAGTTATGAATAATTTTTCTATGAATCTTTGTCAAAGAACACATGTCTCTTTGCTGCTCACAGGGACATTTTTCTCCTGAGTATAAACCCAGGGGAAGAATTGCTAGGTTGTAGGCTAAGTACATAGTTGACTTTAATTTTTTTTATTTTTATTTTTTGTGGGCCTGGGGATGGAACCCAGGGACATTAAACGTCCGAGCTACACACTCTGTCCTATTTTATTTATTCTTTATTTTGAAACAGGGTCTCACTAAATTGCAGAGGGCCTCACTAAGTAGTTGAGGCTATCCTCGAACCAAGGTCCTCTGGTCTCAGCCTCCCAAATGCTGGGATTACAAGGAGTGCCACCATGCCAGTCTGTGCATAATTAACTTTAAAAAACCATAATAGACAAAATTTCAAGGTGATTGTACCAATATATACCTTGACCAACCATAAAACTAGTTTTATTTGTTTGATATCCTTTTTAATTTCATATTATCATTATTTGGTCTTTTGACTTTTAGCTATTCTGATGTATATAGTGCTATATCATTGTGCTTCAAATTTTTATTTCAATGATAACTAATGAAGGTACATGAATTTTTATATTCTAACTTGACATTTTAAGATCTTTTTGAAGAGTCTTTAAATTCCTGCCCATTTATCTACTATATTGCATGGTTTTATAACATTATAGAATTATTGATTTATAAAACTTCTGTGTGTTTTCTGTATAAATGTCTTGTATATTTCTGAGATATTTAGAGCCAATGACTATATTAAAAAATTTTTTTTGTGTGGTACTGGAGGTAGAACCCAGGGGCTTTCTACCTCCGGGCTATACTCCCAGACCTATTTTATATTTTATTTGGACACAGGGTCTCACTAAGTTGCTGAGAGCCTCACTAAGTAGCTGAGACTGGCTTCAAACCTGTACGACCCTTCTGTCTCAGCCTCTCAAGCAGGGGGATTACAAGCATGTGCCACCACGCCCAACTAAACAGTTTTTTCATACATTTTATATTCAAATCATTTTTTCTAGTATACAAGCATTACAACTGAGGAAGGAAACCGTTCAAATCATGTTATGACTATACATGAAGGTATATACCAATCTCACTAATAGTATCAGGAGGTAGCCACAGAGGATAAAACGCCAGTAATATGTGCATGTATGTCATGTATGTTTGTATCTCTTTGATTTTCACTATAATATATAATTAAAATGTACTGGTAAAATTATACAAAATTAAAACTAAAAATTGTTCTTGTATTCAACACCTTTACTAAGAGACTCACCTATTATTACCATAACTTATCCACATTCTTTTGATTTTGAAATACATAATTATAGTATCTGTAATGGTTTGGATTTAGATTGTTCCCTAGTTCTCAGAGAAACAAGGCAAAATTGTTGGAAGTGTAGCTTGGTTGCTAAGGAGAGTGACTGGGGGTGTGGCCTTGAGGATTGTATATGGTTCTCTCTTCTCCTTGTTGTCTCTCTTACTTCCAGTCTCCATGATTTAAGGTTGGAGCCTAGTGTTCTCCCCTTTTTTGCTTCTTGTCACCATTCCCTGAGCCATTCAAATCCTCCTGTCAAGGACTGAAACTCTGAATCTCCCCATATTGTTAGCAAATAAATCTTTCCTCCTTTAAGTTGTGTGGTCAGTTGTTTTGGGTTGTATCAGTGATAATGACTGAGACAGAAATTAATACCAGAGGAATAGGGTATTGTAGGGTATTGAAGTCTGACATGTGGATTCTGAATCTTTGAAACTGGTTTGTAAGAGGAAGTTGGAAGGGCCAGGATGTTAATAGAAAGGTGGATAGTAGAGACTGTGCTCAGGAGATTTCAGAGGACAAAAAGAAATCCAAAGCAGAATGGAGTAGAATTAAAACATGTAACATTTTTTCAAACAACTTATTAGCATTTTACCCATGTCCTAAAACTTTGCCAGAGGCTGAATTTAAAGATGATGGGCTGATTCAGCTGGTAGAGGAAATATCAAAGCAGCAAAGTATCCAAACTTCTTTGTGGGCATTGATGTTCATATTGAGCAAATTGTACACCAAATTTTGAAAGAGTAAAATAAGACAGCGAATTATAGATTTGCAGTTTGGCCAGAAAAGCATGTGTACAATTTTCTTTCAAACAGATGGTGTTATAGAAGAAAGTAGCATGCATCTAAGGAAGAAGGAAGCAATGGTCATGATGAAGGCATGACTGGTTTCTCCCAAGAAAAGCCTGTTTCCTCTTGCCTGGGATGTAGGACTTCAGCCTTTTTTTGTTATTGTTTGAACTGGACTTTCCCCAATGTTTCTTCAGAGAGTTTCCTGACCTTTCCATCTTGGATTGGGTGTGCATTATATTGTTCACCCCTATTCTGAGACTCCAGTTCCTAGATTACTTGACCAGTTATTCATTCTTCAGGATCCCTGCATGTAGGCAACCACTTAGGACTACATCATTTTAGGCTGTGAGCTAATTTGATAACATCCTCTATAAGATACATATCCTGTTACTCTAGAGAACCCTGATGAATACAATATTTGTAACAATGGTCACATTTTTTTCTTTCTAAACCACATATGTATTTTAAGTTTTTTCTAGGCATATGCAATTAGTTAGAATCTCCTCTCCAGAATTTATCCTATTTACATTAATGCAACTACTGATTTAAACAAATCATTTGATTTTTATTTGTCCTGTTTATTCTTATGCACCATTTTTATTCCTTTTATTTGCTTAGTATTATTTGCTATTAGCTTTTCTTTTACCATTTTTTTCTTGTGTGTGCTGCGAATTAAGTCTAGGAGCATTTTACTTCAAGCTACAGCCCTAGACCTCTTTTATTTTTTATTTGGAAACAGGGTCTCACTAAGTTGCTTACAGCCTCCTAAAGTTGTTGAGTCTGGCTTTGAACCCAAGTTTTCCTGTTTTAGCCTCCAAGTACTGTGGTTACAAGCATGTGGCACCATGCCTAGTTTTTCTTACTTTTTTACTGCTTATCAATAGACACCGCAGATTTATCCAAGTTTTGTATAAATTACTAGTTTTACCATTGGCAGTATGAATACTTTAGAACAGTCAAAGATCATCGAATTTCTTAACATTTATCTGTATATTTTATATTTATTTATTGCAGTACTTGGGATCAAGCTCCAAGGGCATTCTACCTCTGAGCAAGAACCACAGCCCTACTTTATTTTTTATTTTGAAACAAGATCTTACTATGTTTCTGAGAGACTCACTGCATTGCTGAGCCTGGCATTGAACTTGTGAAGTAGCTGAACTTCTCAGCCTTCCAAGTACTGGGATTATAAGTATATGCTGCCACATTCAGCTCTCTATATTTTAAACTCCATGTTATTAACATATATTACAGTTAGCATTAAGTTGGAGTTTTTCCATATATTATATTTCTTCTATATTGGTGGTGGTGGAATTTTTGTTTAATTCTCCTTGAATCTATAACTTATCATCTGAAATATTTTTCCTTCTGCCTGGAATATACCCTGTAGTATCTGAGTTCAGGTTTGCCACTGATGAATTTTCTCAATTTGTTTGATTTAATAGTTAACAATGACTTATTTTATATTTAAAAATAACTAGAAGAGAGGATTTTTAATGTCTTCCCATAGAAACATGATACATATTTGAGGTGATGGTTATACTAATTACTTTGATTTGATCATTAGATATTGTATATATGTATCAAATTTTCACACTGTATGCCATAAATATGTGTGATCATTTTATGTCAATTAAAATAAAAATTATTAGTCACCTAAAATAAAATAAAAATATTTATGTTATCTTCATTGTTGAAGGGTATTTTTTACAAGCTATAGAATTCTAGAGTGGCAATTATTTTCTCTAAAGATGTTAAGTATTTTTTATATTTTCCTTACAAAATGGCTGTCATCCTCATTATTCTTTTTATGTTTTCTCTTTATTCTTTCTGTTTTTCAGATATCTTTTTAGTTTTCCTTATGAATTTTAGCAGCTTATCTAGATGTGATGTTTTTCTTCTTCTTTGTGTTTTTGGTGTTTCTTGAATTTTGGGATTCAACTATTATCATTTTATTATTCATCACTTATACCCTATTTTCTCCCATATTCATGTCTACAACTCTAATTTCATGTCCATTAGACCTGTTCATACCATCCTCTTTGTGACTTATTCTTTTTATTTTATATTTGTTTTACTTTCATTATATAGTTTGGATAGTTTCTTCTAATATATCATTTTGTTTACTTATTTATTCTTCAATTGTTTCTAATATGCTGTTATGACTACTGAGTTCTTAATTTCTATATAATTAATTTTTATAGTTGCTGGATCTCAGGTGAGCTCCCCAATAATATCTATCTCCTTAAATATATTACATATAGCTATTCCAAAGTCTTTATTTATAGTTTAAAATGTTTCTGTACTCTGTTTTTTCTTCCTTTATTTTCTTATCTGCTCATGCACCTGACTATTTTGACGAGGTGCTGAATATTATATACAAAGCATTGTAGTGATAAGGTTATCACTATACTGCTACTATCTTCCCCTACAGATGATTCATAATGAGTCTTGGGAAGAAGCTATGTGCACCAAAAATACAGTCTTATTTTGTTCTTTTTTTTTTTCAAAGATTTAGATAATTTAAATATGCACTTCAGTCCCTTTGATATGTCATTTACGGAGAAATCTTTGGGATTTTAATGCAAAGTATTTTTTTTTCTTTTCTTGTTTTTATTTGTGATACTGGGAATTGAACCCAGGGGCATTCTACATATGCTACATTCCAGCCCTCTTTCTTTCCTTCTTTCTTTCTTTCTTTCTTTCTTTCTTTCTTTCTTTCTTCCTTTCTTTCTTTTTTTTTTTTTTTTGAAACAGAGTCTCACTAAGTTGCTTAGGCTGGCCTTGAACCTGTGATCCACTTGTCTCAGCCTCCCAAGTGCTGGGATTACAGGTATACACCACTGCACCAGGCTAGCAGTGGCGGTTTATCAACACCAATAGCAGCTCCTCTCTTCTCGTTTGAGTCCTTATATCTCCTCAAGAATATTTGTAAGCATTGCTTAGCCATCTTTTCTGGACCAGACAGATACTGCTAGGGGAAAGTGGCCTTAAATTTAGTAACATATTCCCTTTAAATGTCTGTCTTCTTTAAAATCTTGACCCTATAATCCTTCTCTGCCTTACTGGCTTTCCAGTGCCTTCAAGCAATTCTTTAAAAAATATTATTTTACCCTTTCCTTATTGTTCTCAGCAGGAGCTTGTCCAGATTCCTCGTCCTTATGTATTGAAAATGCATGTCAAACAGCCCTCTTCAAACTCCACTGCACTGATCTTCTAAATAATGTGCCAGAATATAAACACCCAAATAAATATTTGCCTTTCAGATCATTTTTGGGAGCTAGCCACTTATTCTCCATTCTGCCCTTTTGCAAAGCATTTTAAAAATTCCTATGAGATCACTAGTTTTAGAGCCACTTTATCAATTATTCTTCCCACCCTCAAGCTGAATTTTGCTACTTTTAAAGATATGTATGTCCTTTCATCAAAAATTCAATTATTTGATCTCATACTTTAATCAGTACACATAGGCTTACAACTTTGGGTTAATTTGAAAAAAAAAATTAAACCCAATTTATGGACATAGAGTGGCTGCTCACCCTTTGAGTATTTATTTATTTATTTATTTATTTATTTATTTATTTATTTATTATTTGCAGTACTGGGGATGGACCCCGGGGTCATTCTACCTCTGAGATATACCCCTAGCCCTATTTTTTTATTCTTTATTTTGAAACAGGGTCTCATTGAGTTACAAAAGGCCTCACCAAGTAGCTGAGGCTGGCCATGACTCTGTGATCCTCCTGTCTCAGCCTCCCAAATGCTGTAATTTCAAGCGTGTGTCACCAGCCAGCTACTCTTGAGTATTTAGTAAAACATGTCACAGTTTCTGAAGGAAGTCTTTGAAAAAAAAGTAACAAACATTATTGAAAAACAATGGCAATTTTCTCAGGTGTGCATACAGCCTCCTCATCAGTCAGTTTTGCAAAGAATCCTAAATATCTGGATACATAGTGGTCCTGTAGTTTAAAAGAAAATGATTCCCTTAATATTAGAGTTATTTATTTTTAAAAATTTTAAAAACTCATTCTTTTTTATTCTCAATCAAATAGTATAGAAAACAATCAACACCCATGGTGCATTCATTTGCCAACACTTTTGTTACTAAAAATACTTGGATTGTCTTTGAAACACAGTGAGTGCTTTCACCCTTTGGCACGGTCAGTTTTGTTCCATGTTCAACATAGTGCCTTGGGGTCGAGAGAGTCCTCCATCCATAAGGCCACAGATGGCAGCAGACATATGGCCCTGCTCTGTGGAGTATCTCTCAGGTTTGGAGGAAGAGGCTTTCTTGCCTATTACCAGTAAGGCCCTTGGTGCCCCCCACGGCATTAGCATTCATCCCAGTCTGCATCTCCTCTCTGATCTGCCTCAGATGGGTTGATTAAATTTGATTAAGGCTGAGTCTGGTCCACTTCTAAGGAACATGGAAAATGTTCATCAGCCTCTATAGTTTTTTAATCCTCTTATTACAGCTTCCCAGAAAGGAATCCACTTTGTTTCTGGATCACCAACAATTCCAATTGGAACCAGACACAGTTACAGGAGAGAATGCAGACACAGATAATCCCACCTCATGGCATGCGTTGCTGAGCCCTGGACTACACCCTGGATGTGGCGAGGCCCTAGGCAGATGTTCCTAGGTGGAAGTATTAGCAGAAAGGACAGCTGTGCACACACAAGGCAGTTGAAATTGCCACTATTTCCTCCATAGACCCTTTTAGATTCTAATCTTCAGTTTTTCCCATCCCATCCCCATCTTTTAGCTCTTTGAAAATTTCAGTTGATTGTGTGTGTGTGTGTGTGTGTGTGTGTGTGTGTGTGTGTGTTCCTAGAGACTGAACATAGGGTTATTCTACTTCTGAGCTATACCCTGGCCCTATTTTACTTTTTTTAAAAATTTTGAAACAGGATCTCACTAAGTTGACAAGGGCCTCACTAAGTTGCTGAGGCTACCTACAAACCTGCAATTCTCCTGTCTCGTCCTCCCTAGTACTAGAATTACAGGCATGGGCCACCAAGTCAGGTTTAGAGTTGAGTTTTAAAGCTGAACTTGAGAGCTTCACCAGTGCAGGTGCTGAAGGTCAGACAGTGCTACTGTGGCTGAGGTCCTGTTAGGGCCATAGTATGGGTGAGAAAACAGTAAGGGCTTTCCCACCCTGGTCCTGAGAAGGATTCATGGCTAGCAGCTGAAGTCATCCCTTTTCAATGGAAAATCCCGCTTCTTTTCTGAGGATTCAAAGCCCAAGGCTATTTCAAGCCCCAATGTACTTCTACACTTGTACTTCCTTAGAAAATAAAGCTCTATTTCAAAAACTCGAAATCTTACAACAGGCAGAGGTCTCTGCACATCCCTATCTGAAAAGGCCTTATCTAAGTGAATTTGCTTTTTCAGCTTGAATTACCAGGCTTCTCCAGCTATGATAAACAGATTAGCTGAAATGTTACCAAATCTACCCTGGATTTTTCCTTTCCTTTTTCTTCTTGGCTTCATGGACATATTTTTCAGCTTAAGCAAAGAATTGTAAGCATGTCCAATAAAGACACAAGTTTTGCAAACACATTTTTTGGCTCCATAAGGCCATGATGATCCAGAAGGTGTGAGACCAAACATGTTCTTGTATAGAAGGGGCAAGAGAAGGACATGCAGAGAGTGGCCTCTTTGGTCAGCCAAGTCAACATTATCAATGTGTTGTGAGTACAAACCTTTATGAGGACAAGTTGAAGATGCCTGAGCTGCATGGGGAGAACAGAGCAGGAGGTGAGCCTTCTCTGTTCCTGTACCTAACTGTCCCCATCATGGCTGCCTGCTAGCTTCTCCACTGACTTCTGCAGTTCTTTCACAGTGGCCATTTTCATGAGTTTGCAAAGGTCACAGGGGTTAAGGATCACATAACTGTCAGGGCAGGTTAACTGCTGCAACAAACCAGCCCAGGGCTTTCATACGGCATGATTTCCTGTTCACGTCACAGTCCAGCAGTGACCAGTAGGATATTCTAGTTGGGATTCTTCCATTCAAAGACTTCCATTCAAGGCCACAAACACAGTCCATGTAGGCAGGGCTCAGAGTGTGTAGGGCTAAACAGGTTTCATTGGTCAGACATAGAAAGGGTGCACAGCATCTCTACCCACATTACCTTGGTCAAGGTCCAATCTCAGAGCTGCTTCTAAACACAAGGACAGTTGGGACATGTGGATCAGCTGTATTCCCAAGGAGGGGACAACTTGTCAGACTCTCCTATAAGGAAAAAGAAAGAGAATGAGAGGAGAGAGCAAAAGAACAAGAGAGAAAGGAAGAGAGGAGAAAAAGAAAAAATTAAAAAAACAGAATTATTCTTTATTTATTAGAATCCATATATACAGATTCTCCCTTTAACTCTTCATCTTAATTTTTTTTAATGGCACTGAAAGACAAATGTAGAATTACAAAAAAAGTTGAGAGAGTTAAATAATGGTTATCTGAGGCTAGGAAGACAGCAGGAGGAAATAGGGAGAGAATGGTTCTCAAATAAAAAAATTCCAGATAGATAGGATAACTTCCAGTGTTCTATAGCATAGTAGAGTGACTATAGCTAAAAAAAAAAATTATATATATAAAAAAATAACTTCAACTTTTTTTAAAGGACTTGGGAAGATAGTAATTTTTTCTTTCTTTCTTTCTTTTTGATTGAAATAAGACTCTGAGAAACCTGGGCAAAGAGGATGTGGCACAGAGAGCACAGGCCCCTGGGCCATATTTGTCAGGCCCATTGGAGAAGAAATGACACCATCTCTGTTTTGTCCTTCGCTTCTAATATTATCAGGTCATTTTCTTTTTTTGGCGTAAAAATAAAGCTGCGCTTTTTTGTAAGCGGAAAGTCTCATTATATTTGAGGTGAGTCAGAAAAGGAAGCGAAGGGAAAGTGTCTATTTTTGGGCTCTGAGCACAGCTGAGGAGCCTCGCTGCCTGCCAGAGAGACGCAGCTGCAGCAGCGCCGCGCGGCTGTCTGTCCACCTGCACACCCAGCCGGTGCCCAGCCGATTGCCTCGCTCTGTTTCTGCTCCTCTTTTCTGAAAGTTATAAGAAGCAGAACCAACTATGACAGCACTTTCGATAGTGTTAAGTAGCCCTTATATGATTCAGGCAAATAAAATATTCAAGGCAAGATAAGCATGTGTGCACATAAAAGGAACTTTTCCCAGTTTGTCACATTTGGTTTGGCTTGCATGCATTTAGATGCATGATATGAGGACCAAATTACCTTGATCTCTTCGTGTCTAATCCCATTTAGCCAGTGGTGTAGGCCTTTGGTCATTAGTAACCACATTCAATCTAAATACTTCTGAAGTATACAACAAGGACGGTTGCCAGGTACAGTAAACACCGGATTAAAGTGATATTATGAAGCACTATTTTATGAGTTCATTTGAAATGGTAACTGGGCAACCAGCCTGCTTTTGTAGAAATTGATCGCACAGCCATCATTTTCACTCAGAATTAATTTCTAAATAAGTTTCTTAAAAACAAATGACACTTCCAAGTAAATATTTAAATGGGAACACACTTGGAAAATCTTCAGAGAGAATGGCTATCCATCCTAAAAGGACTATGTTGTTCTAGAAAACAGAACCCTTGCCAGAATTTGTTCAGTCTAGTTTAATGTTATACACTGGGAGATTCTGCAACTTAAAAAATAAAAGTAACTTGAACTATATAGACAGATATATTAGGAAACAGTGGGACCTCTCTTTGGATAGGTTGGGAGAGGCAAAGCTCCAAGGTCCTCACACAGATGCCCTAAGTCAATCAACCCATTTGTCCATGAGTTAACAAGCAACTCATCTGTATCTAGTGTGGTGGTGGTCATGGGGAGATTAAAGAAGAACAAAACAGATACAAAACTGACTCTGGACATTGACAAAGGATGACTTCCTTCCACTCCAGAAGAGAAGTTTGTCATGTCCTGGGAGCTTATAGGTAACCTAGGCTGTGATATCAGAGAAGACTTTCGAGAAATAGTGACTTTAAAGCTGAAACCTGAAATATAAGTCAGAACTAGTTGGAAGAAAGGATTTTTCAGAGGGCCATGCTTGGGGGATAATTCTTATAGATTCTATAGCTGGTTCGTTGTTATGATATTTTCAACTGATAGCCTTTGTTTGTTTGCTCTTTTTGAAAATAGTACTCAATGAGTAATTTTGGATTCATCATTCTTCTATTTATTTAAGTCAGAGTCTTTTTTGTCACACTTGTACTCCATCCTTGATTTCATGAGGTCAGATGTAGGTATATCTCTGCAAGTGTTTCTCTATGCCCCTCATATGCGAGTGGAAGAAAACTTACTGATGTCCCAGGCAACAAGGATAATCGAGTCAATTACTGAGCTGTGCATAGTTCTTAAGAGCATGGTGCTCTGGGCAAGTCTGTCTCACAGGGTGTGGGGTTAATTAGTATTTATTAAGTAGTTCAAAGATAAAAAGAAGAGGACCAAGTAGTAGCAAGGCTATCAGACAACCTTCTACAACCCGGTGGCTTTGGCTACATCTGGAATCCCTTAACTTCTTTGACCTCTTACTGTTTGTTTCTACACTTGAGTTCAGCAAAATAGATACAATGGACAGACTATTTCTTGGCCTTCTTTGAATAATAATAGTTACTGTTTAGAGAGTGCCTCCATACTGTCAAGTTGTAAGCTAGGTGAAGACACGCATGATGTCATCAGAGGAGCATCAAAATACTAGTCAAAGGGTGAGGCTGGTTAAATGCCTCATTCAAGGAAGCAATGAAACCGAAGCCATATTTAATTATGTCTGACCATACGTTCTCCTCTTTCTGTTTCTTTATCAGCTCCATCTAAACTTTTGACTAATGGTAAGGAGCTTGGTGCAGTTTGCAAACTATTATTTCATAAATGTCAATATTAATATCAATAATCAATAGTGAAGAAAATCTTTTAAAACTCTTGCTGGACAAGATTGACTGCACAAAGTTTAGTTAAATGCTCACTGTCGGCATCTTTATTGGGCAAGACTGAGGTCTTGTAAACTCTTAAATTCACTCTACTACCCCTCTAGGTGAGCTTTATCCAGATCAGGCAAGACCAAAATGTTGATGACTTAGATCTCTTTTTTAAACCATTCGATAGGTCAGCAGACAGAGGATTCTGTGCTTTCAATCTAACTTAAAGTTAACTATTCCCCTTTTGAGCTAGTGAATTTTTTCACAGTAGAGAGAATACTGAAACTCCTCTGAGCCTCACCTTATTCATTTTTTAGCATCTATTAGGGTTCTATCCCAAACTGAAATTGGAATTAAAAAAATATAAAATGGAAGTACATCAAATATCATAGATTTGTCATTTAAACTTACTGAAACAGAAAAATAAATGTCGATAATATTTAGGCCACTAACATATTGAATTTTTCTGTTACTCATAGTTGAAATTAATTTTAATTGATTTACTATACATGTAAAGAAAGCTTGAAATAAAATAGGTTCCATAAATAGTGAGGTTAGAGGGACTTTTTCTTTTATTTAATATGCTATGTCAATATGCTTGTAATTTCTGAATTGAGAGTAAATATTAACCTGTACATGTCTGCTACCTCCTAGTATCACATTTTATCTGTGGTGATATAAAATAACTGTAGAATTTCCCTCTGTGAAATATTCAGTGATATATTGTAATATAAATACACTGTTTTACATGCATTGTTAATGAAGGAAAAATAAGATTGTCCAGCTAGTGGTCACTATGTTACTCAGACAAAAGTAACTCATAAAATTCTCTGTTAGAGCATTAGCCCTTGCAGTAAGAAGTCTGCCAGGTTTTCTCTCTCCTAATTCTCCACTCACAGTCATTTAATGAACCTCATAAAATCTAATATCCCAATTTAGCTGTTCTCTCCCTTGTGTTTCACTAAGAAAACAAACCTGCAATAAAATAAATATGCAGAAGGACTCAGGGCAAAGGTATATTCTGTATATAATTTTAATAAAAACATGTTTTATTTTGTGAAGGAAAAAACCCACCTAGTGATAGCCTAAAAATATAACACAGAAAAATATGCAGATCATCTGACTCGAATATTAGAATCATGATGTTATCTCACTTCCCCACCAGTTCCTTTCAACAGTTACATTCCAGATAAGGTTTAGGACTGAAGCTCAGACAGAGCACATATCACAGCATGACAATGAGATGGTCATAGGTGATATTAGAGCCTCAAGTGAGAAGATATTTGGAACCAAAATAGAATGGCAAAATGTATGCAAATGATATTTCTCTTGCTTTTTATATGACAGTCACTGCATCAATGAGTGGAATAAAACATTTACTCTGAAATTACCAAAGAATGACCACAAAGCCCAAGAAGAATTCTAGGGGTGGTCTAATGACTCTAGCATTCTACCTCATCAAAGATTTTGATTGCTTGAGAATGATATTAAAGAATCTGAACAAAATGGGACCTCTGGTCAACCACTGTCTCATCCACTTGTGTGCATGTATATCCCTATCACTCTGAACTACGTTATGATATGAGACTATAATGCACCAATAAAAGTATATAAAATAAATAAATGAATATAAAAAAGAATGCAGATTTAAATTTGACGAGACCTTTAAATCCAAAGACAACATCTGAAAATTAGCTCCCTGTTACTGTAAAAACAGAGCCAACCCCCTTAAGTTCCTAGAACTTTGAAGAATAGCTGATTTATGTATGCATGTGTTGTGTATGCCAAAAAGTTGATACATGAATAAACTTTACAGTGAAAAGCTATATACTGATCAAATGCTATTAATGAAAAACAAATCAGGTGTCTCTACCACATCAATAATTCAGTTTCAATGCACATATTTATTTGACTGCTCAGATCAGAAACACAGTAATAAACACAGTTTCTTGTTTCAATATCACTGTGTTAATTTTAATTCAACAGTAGTTTGCAAGCATGTCTGCTTCCCACAACCTGAGACACACTGCTATCACCAAACCCACCTGATGTGTGCTCCTTGTGCCCAGCTCCTTAAGTCACCTGGAATTCTATAAATATTTAAGTAGGTCATAAATGTTGGGCAACTGCATAGTTGGAAAGACACAATTGCAGGAACTGCACTCCTCTTACTTACTGCTGTTATTATAACATGGTTATCATAATTCAGGCACAGAGGAGGTGGGTTTTAAATATTTATTAAATAAGTAAGTTTATTGACATACGAGTCATGCTCTTTTCACCAACAACTGTGGAGAAATCGCAGATTAAATTAGATAGAGTTTATGTATTTATTTATATCTATTTATTTATTTGCCATACTGGAGATTGAAGCCAGAGGAATTCTTCCTCTTAGCTACACCCCCAGACCTATTTTTTATTCTTTATGAAACAAGGTCTAATTAAGTGGTGGCGGGCTTCACTAGGTAGCTGAGGCTGGCTGCAGACCTGGGATTCTCCTGTCTCCGCCTCTCAAGTACTGAGATTACAAGTATGCACCACCACATCTGGTTTAGATGGGATTTAGAACGAGAAAAAAGAGAAATTGAAATGGGAGGATTGACAATTTGATGCCAATATTGGTAACTTAGCAAGACTCTCAACAATTTTGTGAGAACTTGTTTCAAAATAACTCTAAAGGGTTTGAAGTGTAGCTTAGAGGTAGAAGGTCCATGGATTTGATGAAGGAAAGAAAGAAAGAAAGAAGGAAAGAAAGAAAGAAAGAAAGAAAGAAAGAAAGAAAGAAAGAAAGAAAGAAAGAAAGAAAAGAAAGGAAAGAAAAGTAGGTAAAGAGCTATAATCCAAAGTAGAATATCAATATTATGGAGGAAACACAAGTACTAGGGAAATGTTAGTTGTGGAGGGGTGATTAATTCTGGCCACTAATGAAGACAGAATGATCACATTATATAAACACCCATTAGCTGGAATGGAGATGTGTAGACATTTTTATATTAGGTATATACATCAGAGGATAGAATGCCACCTTCAACTTCTACTTCATATTCTAGAAGACAGAGGCATTATATAAACAGCCATACATAACAGAAGAGGAGTGTTCATTAGGAAAGCATGACTTCCTACATGATTGTAATTTTGCTCTCTCATGTCCCATTCAAGTACATGTACTACTTGAAAAATAATGTTAAGTTCTTTATTTGTTAAGTGCTCTTATTCACATTTAAACATTTTTATAAATAGAACATTTTTTATTTAACCTTCAGACTCAATAGAACATAATATTCATTAAAGTTGCAGTAAACACACACACACACACACACACACACACACACACACACACACATACACACAGACTCATACACCACTGACAGGAGAGAAAATTGATATTTAATTTCCCAGGAAATTAACCTTAATGTGCTCATACTCTTTGCCCATGAAATTCCATTTCAATGTCATATTTATGTTCCTAAGTATATATGCATGAGATTTTTGATGGAGGTTTATCATAAGACTAAAAAATTAAAACAACCACAATTTTAAAAATAGAGATTTGGTTGAATTATGAAAATCAGAAAGCCATGAAAACTATTGATTGTGGAAAGTGTTTTTAGACTTCTTAAACCAAATGAAATTTTATGTGAAATCCTACCACGGAAATAATACAGAAGTTAAACTGCCCTCATTAATATGGTTCAGAAAACTCAATGTCTTCTGTACCCACTG
The DNA here is from genome assembly GCF_963383645.1 of Muscardinus avellanarius. Classification (NCBI taxonomy): domain Eukaryota; kingdom Metazoa; phylum Chordata; class Mammalia; order Rodentia; family Gliridae; genus Muscardinus; species Muscardinus avellanarius. The sequence continues at coordinate 46,989,223 of NC_137789.1, read as the reverse complement.
CCTAAAAGCAGTTTCAATTCCCAAACTCTTTCTGAAGATGAATATTCATTGTTCTGGAAATGTTTTTTGTGGACTTGTAAAATCCCACAGGATGCTGGTCGCAGTGGCACACCCTTGTAATCCCCACGCTTGGGAGGTGGAGACAGGAGGATCGCACAGGTTCAAAGCCAGCGCGCTGGCTTAAGAGAACCTGTTTCCAAATTAAAAAAAAAAAAAAGTATAAAATGGGTCTGGGAGTGTAACCCGGAGGTAGAAGGGTTTCCAGGAACCCCAGTACCACCAATAAATAAAATCCCACAGGAAAATGAGGCATGGTGGTGTATGCCTATTATCTCAGTACCTGGGAGGCTGAAATGAGAGAATTGCAGGTTTGAGGCCAGCCTCAGCAACTTAGCAAGGCTCTCAGCAGCTTAGTGATACCCTATCAAAATAAAAATAAATAAATAGGGCAGAGAGTATAGCTTGGAAGTAGACTGCCCCTGGGTTCAATTCCCAGTATCACACACAGTCAAAATCCCTAATCTCATTTTTAAATGCACAGAAAATTATTAACAGTGTTTGTCATTGTGTCATGAGATTGTAGCACATTTGTTTCTTCTACTCTTTTATGGTTTAAAAGTTTGAAAAAATGAAAATGCACTAACTCTCTAATCATGGGAAAAGGGCTTTTTTAAACTAAATACAACCAGAAATTTTTACTTTTTAAAGTTCAGCATCGCTCATATTGGAATAGTTTTACCTTCTCCCTGATGGTCATTCCTACTAAATCCTTATCCAGGAATAGAAAAGAAAATATCTCCAATACTCTGTGAGCCTAATCCTGGGTATCCTCCTTTCCAGCTGATCTAGGGTAGCCCAGAGACTGAAAGAGGCATGATAATTACTATACCAAATTTTCTTTTTGAAAAATGGAGAAAGTACATGATAAAGAAAAATTATTCTTTAAATGAATCGCTCACAACAAAACTAATTTATACAAATATTTGATTAAGCAAATGCTATGCATGTTTGCCAGCACCTAAAGGGAGGTGTTCTTTCCTGCCATCAACCGTGATGCTTTTATGAGTGTTCCCCCAGAATGGACAGGTTTTCTTTAATGGGATCTCCATTAACCAACCCTACAGTCAGTTATGCCTTTCTGGCTGGCATGGGGAAGGGTTGGCTTAAGGAGACTCTGCTATGCTAGACATTAACTCTGCTATATAGTCGTGGTGCACAATAAAGTAAAAACAGAATAAATTCTTCTTTAAACTCATTTTTGAGTTTACACTATGGTAGAACCAACCAGTGCCAACCAGCTGTTGGGGACTAGATTTGCGAGTATTGTTATGATTCTGCCTAAATATATCTCCGTTTGGGCTGTTGCTGTGGTCTTTTCTTCTACATATAGCAATTTTCATTAAGTAAATTCATACTTTTGCTAAAATATTTATATCATACAGTATATGGAAAACTAACATTTGCTACAAATAGATAAAATTAGAACAAAGGAATATTGCCAAATTTTATTTTGGTAATATTATCCACTATATTTGCTGCCTCCAAAGCTCTAGGCATTAGGCCTTGTTATTTTTTTTTAGAGAGAGAGAGAGAAACAGAGAGAGAGAGAGAGAGAGAGAGAGAGAGAGAGGTTGAACAGTATGACAAGGACGGTAGAGAGACAGGAGCTCTAGCTTGAGAAGACAGGATTGGTAGCGCGCACTTGAAATCTCAGTACTTGCGAGGCTGAGACAGGAGGATAGGAGGATGGCGTTTTGTGGACAGCCTCAGCTACCTAGTGAGAACTTCTGCAACTTAGTGAGACCCTGTTTCAAAACAAAAAGAATAAAAAAAAAATCGAGCTGGGGTTGTAGCTTGGAGGTAGAATGGCCCTGAGTTCGATCCCCAGTAACCACCCCCCACACACACACACACACAAAGAGAGAATCGTTTTTTGATGGTTGGATGGTATGGAATACCGTGCCTATGGACTGCCTAGCACCAACCTTCAAGTGATATTTATCTTCTATTCTGGGAACTGATGCTCTAAAATGATGATCTGCCACGTGTAGTTGCTATCATCTTTTTACCTCTTTCTCTCCCTTTCCACTGTAAAGGGCTCTGACATTTCCCAGAATCTTTAGATCAGATCATTCACCCTGTCTCAGTTTAATTCACATGTCCAGGGGAAAGAATGGGTTCGGCACCTTCGTGCCTCTCTCAACATTCTCTTCTGTGCCTTTGTGAGCCCTTTAATTTCGAGCTTTTCTCAAAACAAACTCCATATTCAAATTCAGCCAGGTGCTTTCCTTGCCACAAAGCACAGCAAATTTTTGAGGCACTGAATAAATAATAAATAATGTCAAGTCTTACTTTCCTACACTTATGTGCCGATAATTTAGTATCTGCATGGGTACCAGATGATGTCATTGCTGCATGCTTTGAGACTTTCTTTATTACAGCCATGCTAGCATTATTTTTAGCACAGCAGGTGTCAAAAAGGTTTATTTTGAAAGAAAGAAAACATAAAAATGAATTATTTATGTGAGTTAAATCAAAATGTACTTGATATAAATGTTTAATCAGTTTTTCACCAACTTCTTTCCATATGCTCTGCCCTGCTCGATGGTGCAGTTCTAATGGAATTACTAAATATATCTTAATAGCTCAGCATACAGCATTATGCAATGGTACTTACACAAGAGAAATTTTTCAACTTTTATTAAACAGGTCAAATGATCTAAAAAAATCTGTAGAATGCTCACTGTTTTTACAGAAAATTATTATTCAATTGGCATAGAAAAATTCAGTAAGTTTGACACTTAAAATGTGCTACGTTGACCATATTTAAAGTTTCTCATTCCTTAAAAAAGATGAGAAGATTAGAAAATAACTTTAATTTTGACTGTAATTGCAAATGTTTTTTTTTCTCTGCTTTCATAAGTAATCAGCAGATTTGCTGTTACTCCTGGAATATAAATGTTACTGAATTAAAATAAGAATTCCAAGAAAGACTACGCCATGACTTAAAGGACAATTTTTATATTACAGAGAAACTGAAAACCAAGGGCAGGCCAACTGTGCCAACTTCTCAACTGACCTTCAACTAGTTGTCTCCACATTGTATTATTTTAACCTCTTACTATTAGGGACTGGTCCGTCCAACTCTTTATTTGTATTATGTGTCACATTTTTAGCCAAGTCTTTGTCTACAAAAAAGAAAAGAAAAATAAACTCTTTATTACTCTTATATGCAGGCACTTTGCCCATGAAAATCTTTCCGTTTTTAAGGCTATAATCTAAGGGCAAATCACTCAAGCAAAGGGTTAAACGCTGATTTCATGAGAAGGTTCTTAAACTTCAACCAAGCTATGTTGGTAATAACAAACATTATAATGTAAATGTTCACCAAGGGCTTTCCGTGGGCCAGGGAACTTGTCAGTGTTCTCTGCATGTTGGGCAAAAGTTTGTCCATTTAACCCTGTGAGATAGGTACCACCCATAACCCTATTTTCAGAAGAAAATGGTTAGGGTTCCTAAGAAAGGGATCAACTTATTTTCATAAAGAGAATGTAGGAAGTTAAATTATAAATAACAGTTGAGTTTAAAAGAGTAAAGGTTATTTGGGCTTGGGAGCTAAAGTCAAACATATGGGGTCACTTTAGGCGAAAGCAACTATCTTAAACACACACACACACACACACACACACACACACACACCATTTTAGGCTAATCTAAACACAGTTCAAACTTTATCTATGGTTTGTACAAAGCCACAGCATCTATTTTATTTACCAAATCACATTATCCCAAGCATTCTGCTCACTACACCTTAATAAAAATGGACAGTAGCAGAGACAATTCATGGAAGGACAATTATAAGGATTAAAGGGATAGAGGCTTTCTTAAGGGAACAGACTAAAAATATTATAGTTTTTCATTGTGGAAAGCTGACACTTCCGATGTGGAAGTAGGAATCTTTAACAGGTAATAAGCTGGAGAGTATGGATTTGGTGGTGAGGGAGACAAAATTCTTGGTGAAATGTTAAAAATAGAAGAGTATTTTCTTTTCTTTTCTGTTTTTTTTTTTTTTTTTTTCGGATCTGGGATGGAACCCAGGGGCATTCATCTCCAAGCTACACCCCTGCCCTATTTTTTATTCTTTTTTTTTGGAAACAGGTTCTCACTAAGTTGCAGAAGGCCTAAGTAGCTGAGGCTGTCTGCGAACTGCGATACTCCGTTCTCAGCCTCTCAAATGCTGGGATTAAAAGCGTTCATCACCATGCCTGGCTTAGAAGAGCATTTTTGAAGCTTGCAAAAACTAAGTTTTGGGGAAAAGAGAAGGCAATTATGATACTGATTTATTCAATAGGTTAGGGTAAGATATATATATTACTAGAGTACAAAAAAGGGAGTTATAAAAAGTTAAGTTGAATGATGTTAAGTATCAAGCTGAGCACATTTTAAAGAAGGCATAAGAATATTTTCTTGCCGGGCGTGGTGGCTCACGCTTGTAATTCCAGCACTTGGGAGGCTGAGACAGGAGGATCACACAGGTTCGAAGCCAGCCTCAGCTACTTAGTGAGGCTCTCAGCAACTTAGTGAGACCCTGTGTCCAAATAAAGTATAAAATAGGTCTGGGAGTATAGCCTGGAGGTAGAAAAGCCCCTGGGTTCCACCCCCCAGTACCACCAAAAAAAAAAAAAGAATATTTTCTTAATTTTCTGCAGTTAATAACATGAATCATCAATATTTTTGCTATAAAGCTGTGATAACATCACCAAACCAAGAAATATGGAACTTGACTCCATGTAAAAAGAACTCTTTTCTTTCTTTCTTTCTTTCTTTCTTTCTTTCTTTCTTTCTTTCTTTCTTTCTTTCCTTCCTTCCTTCCTTCCTTCCTTCTTCCTTCCTTCCTTCTTTTCTTTCTTTTTCTTTCTTTTTATAATTTTTTCTTTTTCCTTCTTTCTCTTTTTCTTTCTTTCTCTTTTCTTTTCTTTTCTTTTCTTTTCTTTTCTTTTCTTTTCTTTTGGTACTGGGAGTTGAACCCAGAGGCATTCTACCTTCAAGCTACACCTCAAGCAGATTTTTATTTCTTATTTGGAAACAAGGTCTTGCTAGGTTGATGAGCGTCTCACTCATACTTGGTGAGGCTATCCTTAAACCTGTGGTCCTCCTGACTCAGCCTCCCAAGGACAGGGATTACAAGCATGCACCTCCATGCCCGACTACATAGGAGGATTCCCAATAGATGAAAACAAGTGATCAGAGACAAAATCTTTGCTCCACAGTTATGCATTTATCGCCTATCTACAATAAGCACAGAAAGATTTCTCCATGAATTCCTGGCATCATGAACATGGGAGAGGCTTTGTGTTCATGAGATGCTATACATGACCAGGGTAGGTGTTATTAGCACAATCAAGGGAAAATCTTTAATTTTCTTAATTTGAGAGTTTTATGAGAATCTCTGTACAGTTTTGAGCAGGAACACCTCTTTCAGTTTCCTGTTCCCTGCTTTAATTCCTTTCCTCTTATTTACCCACAGTTAGAAAACTCGGTAACAATAGAAAGCAGTAACTAAGGATGCATAAAAGCAGAGAACTTATGTGCTAGACGCTGCCTCTGACACATTGCTTAATTTTATACACTGAACACAGGTAAAGACCATGTTTGCCTTTTGCCTGCTCAGTATCCACCCCCTCTAGTAGTGGAGGCAGCACCTATACCAGACCCAGTGTTTGCCACTGTCTATCAACAGAAGTCCTAGTTCCCTTCCGCCCCTACCCCTGCTGCAGGAGTGGGGTGGGATGCAGAAATGGTTGAGTGATGTGTTCCATTCTCTGGCATGGTGATGAGTTGAGGAGAAGACAAATGATACAAGTCAGTCTTGTGATCATTTGTCAGTGGAGCTTGGGTAAAATAACAGGAAAAGAATAAATATCTCTTTCTTCTGGGGTCACTTTGTGAAGGGGCAGGATGAGCCTAGAAAGGTCAGAAGCCATCAGGGTCTACCAGGAAAGAGGTAAGGGGACCAGAGCCATGATGGGGAAAGAAAACATGCGAAGGAGAATCAAAGTGAGACCATGCCTCCGGAGTGAGTGAGCATGTGTGTCCGTGTGTGTGTATCGTTGTGTGTGTCAGAGGAAGGAGAGAGGAAAGAGAGAGAGGCTGAGTCTCAATTCAGCCTTTATGCATAGACAGACTTGAAGATTTCTGGGATGCCAGCCATTAAATGTTTGTTTCTGTTGTTTCAATGACTTTTGAGATGAGCATTTGTTTCTTGCACAGTCCTGATTGTTAACAAGAAAAATATTGGAGAAAAGGTGCTATTACCATTTTACAGATGAAAAAACTGAGCTTTCAAAAGATTCCTGTAAAGATTCACCATTCTGATATTGTCTATATTCTTTGGAAATCTTATCCTAATTTTTCTCACGTCTTAATTTTTAATTCTTATATTTGATTCTTCTCATTCAATTACAACCATAACTATTCCTACGTATTATTATGATGGATATTTTATATTATATAAGCAATAGGATGAAATCCTGGTCTCAAAAATTATTTCTAGAAAGTTTTTGTTGTTGTTGTTCATTGTCCTGTTTACCTAGACAGAATTTCACCTGAAAAAAAAATGGTTTACATTCACAATTTCTTCATCTCATGGTTTGTAGAACATTTGTAAATGAGATGTGAATATTTATAGACATTTGTGACATTACTACTGCATTTAGAAGCTTTTATACCAAATTATAGATTCATGTAAAGGTTATAAATTAGAAGCTTTACAGAAAATGTCTAAATATTTATGAATTTAACTACATTTAGGAATAAATTTGCAAATTTTACATTTGCTATTTTTCACATTTATGAGCAAATATGAGTTTTCTAATAATCTATCAAAATGAGTCGGCACTCAGAAAAGCACAAACCCCAGATGGAAATGTTGTCTTCCTTTGCTCTGTGCATCTCCCTCCCCCTCTGTATCTGTCTTTCTCCATCTCTTTTCTCTTCTCTCTCCCCCACTCCTTTCTCTACCAGAAATAAAATATGCAAAATTCACTAAAGAGATTTCAGTGCTTCCAACAATCCCTGGTATTTATGAGTTGTCAATCATATTATCTCTTTATTTTTAACTCCCTAATCAGTCATCCGTCAACCATCAGCATCCAGAAAAAAAAAGAAAATTACACTCGAAAGCTCTTAAAACATCATGACCTGACCATTTCAGTTATGCTACGGTCCAAGTGAATGTATCTGGCATAGACCTAGGTAAGGAAAGCCACCCGTTTTTTATGGGCCCACCCCTGGGGAAGTGGACAGAAATAGAAACCTTAAGCTTTTCTGCTTCTATGCACTGCGCTGGAGGGAGCTGGAGGAGAGGCGAGGGCATTTCAGCTTTGCATGCCTCAGGATAGATGGCCCCCCCATCGGCTGACCACCTCCAGAAGTACCTGGCCACCCACCACTGCACGACTTGCTCACCTGCAGTGGTCTTTTCCTATGCCACCATAGTCATTTGACCTGTTGTCACAATAACCAGACCTTTATAGAACTCACAGCAGGTGTGTGTCCTCCTCTTTGCATTTTCCTTCAAGTCCACTCACTCTCCAACAGTTCTTTGAGCCCACTGAGATTTCCAGCTCATAAAAGATACGATTTCATCATTGTCCTCAGTCTCTCATATTTTCACTTTCCTTCTTCCTCATCTAACGGTCTGTTGTTCATCTCTGTAATCACCTCCATGAAGAAACGCTGTTAACTCCCTTGGCCTTCTCTCCCTTTTTTCCATTGGGCCAAACTTCAGCCTGCTTGAATAAAAGTGTCTAACAGAGTTGCTGAGCATTACTGGAGACTAACATACTATCTGCCGACCTTAACTCCAAAAATGAAAACATCAAATTAGCACTCAGCAGTGATGACTCACAACTCCAGCTGCAAAGGTGCCGCCCACCTCTTGCCAGGTTGGACCAGTTTAGATAACTCAGGCAAAGTCACATTGTACCTGGAAATGATCCAACAGGACTGATTCAAGGATGGGTGTGAAACTAAATCATTGTGAATTAGACAGAAAGAGAGATTTTATGACCTTTCTTATTTATTTCAGAGAGCTTCAGAGAGCATGAACAACTAAGCTAACATGTTCTCCTTCTCTTTTGAAAAGATGAATTTCAGGTATAGAGCTCAGAATATTTCAGTTGCTATTCCAGCACCAAAAGAGCAAGGTCACCTTTGCACAACACTAACACCATGGAACACAGAGCAAATAAATAAAAGCCCAGAACCTTTGTGATATTAGTTAAATTGTTGAATCATTCAGTTTGAAAAATATAATTCAGTGTTCTTACAGATATAATTAAGTTAGACATGCCAATATAAGATTAAACTGGATTTAGGTTGGGACCTAAACACATTGATGGGTCTCCTTATAAAAGAAAGGCAGAGGAAGCTTTGTGACATGGACCCAGAGGAGAAGGTGATTGATGTGAGGATGGAGGTAGACCAGGAGTGTGATGAATCTGCTGTTCAAGAGTTTCAGGCAGTCATCAGTAATTACAGAGCAGAAAACAGAATTTCTTCTGAAGCTTCCAGAATGAATCGAACTTGACAACATCTTGATTTGACACTTCTGACTTTCACTGTGAGAGAATACTTTTTTCTTGTCTTAAGCCACCTGGTTCATGGTAATTTGTTATAGCAGCTCTGAGAATCTGAAATAAGCTGAAATCCAAACCCAGAGTTGCCTGACTCTTAAGGGTTTGTGCTTTCAACCAAAATACCACATTGAACAAAAACTAAAAGGAGAGTTTAGATAAATACATGAGAGAATTGAGTATTCATTGAAGTTATATTAGAAAGCCTAGGACAGAAATGACTTTTCTGATGCATGCTGACCTCAAGGAGAAGTCTATAAGAACCTTTAGTTTAGCAAAAGAGCAATGCCAAAGATGATGGCTATGAGTTTTTCAAAAGTTTGTTGATTTTGTTAGTCAAGAGAGACTGGAATTTGGACTCAAAAAACATTTCACCTATACCATTAATTATGATGTAGATGTGTTTTTCATGAGTAAATAGACATACACACAGGTATGCTTCACTATTTAATATTATGAACTACTCTAAGTTTAAGTATCTGCTAACATTTTTATTGTCTTTTTAATATAGTGAACATTTATTTTGGGGAAAGGGGCTTAACAGGTATTGAGTGGCTCCTATATCAAACACTCCATGTATCACCTTGGTCTTCAGAACCAGTAAGTACTCTTGCCATTTGCCAAAATGTAAAAGGTAAGCAGGGCCATCCATAGTCTCTGTAGTACCTTTGTGCCATAAACAAACACATATGCCAGGACAAATGACTTAGGAAGAGCAGCAAGGGGTTCAGCTCAGCTCCATTTGGTCCCTTGGCTGAGTCTATGAGCTCCCTTGCAGAGTGAGAGTTGCACAGCTGTCCAATGTGACCTCAAAGCTGAGGCCCAGAGAAGCTGGATAACAAGGCTCAGATCCAAACCTCAAGACCTATGTATACTATGGGTCGAACTCACTTATTTTCTGACTCCAAATTTCACACGCTCACAATGGAACAATGGCATCCTTTAGTAACCTCAGATTTTGCTACAAACAGGCTTTTAAACTAATAAACAGAATGGCAAGTGCAATTGATATTCCAGTGCACGTTTAGTGAGTAATTCTGCTGAAATACAGTACCAGAAAACAGACTTACTTTCTCCACGTGGGCAGGACCAGCTCTACAATTTGCAGGGCCTTATGCAAAATGAAAACTAGCACCCTTGTTTTTTTTTTGTTTTTTTTTTTAAAAAAAAGTCATTAACAACTATAACCAGGCCACAGCAGTGCATCAAGAGAAATCTGGAGTCCTTCATGTGGCCCTGTGGAACTGTTGAATGGTATGTCCATGAAGGCCTTGCAGTAGGGATTACAGGAAGGTGAACAGCTAGCTTGCAACAAAAAGGACGCTGGTAGAAAAGCTCTCCCGCCTAGGTCATCACTTTCTCCTCTGTAGCTTTTAATACTTTCTTGGGTTTCAGTATTTCCAATGAGAACTCAGTAAGCTGTGTGTGTGTGTGTGTGTGTGTGTGTGTGTGTGTGTATTGCAGTACTAGGAATGGAACCCAGGGGCATTCTACCTTGTAGCCACACCCTCAGCCCTATTTTTGATTCTTTATTTTGAAGCAGGGTCTCACTGAATCGCAAAGGACCTCACTAAGTAGCTGAGGCTGTCCTCGAACTATGATCTTCCTGTCTCAGCCTCACAATTCCTTGGATTGCAAGCGTGTACCACCACACCCAGCTAAGTAATACTTTCTTATGCAGGGGGAATCTTGAATGCCCTTTTCACAGTTCTTACACAAGTAGTCTATTGCATTTTGCTGGGGGGGTGCTCTATGCTATTAAGATGAGTGACCTAAAATTCAAATGTTTCAACAAGGCATTTTATCTCAAGGTACTCTTAATTAAGGTCAGAAGAAACACAATCGATTTATGTCAGTATGTGATCCAAGCAAATATCAACATAAACAATACCTCAGACGTAAAAGATAGTGGAACAGGAAGGAGGGTATTATGTTCCAGTGGCTCGGGGGAGTTCAGAACTTCTGTTTTAAGTTTAGCCTTTGAAGTCTCATAAAGGGTGCATTTTGGTTTCCATAAGATGCTAGCTATATTTGAATTGCCACTGTGTTTCCCAAAGTGTGTAAACGGCGAACTATTTTGAAAGATGTTAAAAGATAATTGCATGAAAATAGTTTTATGGTCAAATAGTTAGAGAAGCTTCGTGCTAAACAGAGTGTTTTAATCCAGCATGTTCCTGTGTCCTTCATGTGCTCCAGCGCTGTAGTGGGATATGGTATGTGACTTTGCATGGAGCATCTTGGGGAACCATGTTCCATGAAATACACTTTATGAAGCACTTCTTTATGTGAAACTGTGTGGTAGGCAGCATGCCAAAGAGGGCATTTTCAAGCTCCATAAGTCCACATGCACTTGTTTAAGAGTGCTTACCCGGGAACTTCTGATTTGGCCATTCTGTTCTCATTACTTCCCCTCCCCAAGTCCCAGGTGGAGGTCGGTACACCTGTTCTCACAGTGTCCTGGCATTTGGTACTCCGTTTTCACCTGAGGAGCGGATTATGACTGCGAAGATCGAAAACATCCTCAGCTAATCTTAGCTGTGGGGTTAATACTGTTGTGGGGATCTTTTTGCGGTTAATGCCGATGTGCACTGCTAAAAAATCCATCTAACACTCAAAATGAGGCTCCCTGAGTCTACGCCCCGGAACCCGCCAGCACCGTCGGAGCTGGCAATGTGCCTGGCTGCTCTTGTGTGGCCCAAGGCAAGTCGCTGCGTTCACTAAGACAAGTGGCTGCTGTGCTCTTCCTAATTTTAAATATGCCCACAGAGCAGAGAGGGGCTCACAGTTTGATGGATAACTATTTAGTGTGAGTCAAGAGTAACTGAATTTAACATTCCGCTACACTCAAAATACACACCAGCTGAAAGAGGAGCGAGCCGCCAACCTGAAAACTCAGAAATGATCCCAGTGTAACCTGAGGCTCTGAAGCTGGGGAGGGTCTACTGAAAGGCTAAGCCCATCTCAGACATCTCAGTTCCCAGGAGGCCAGAAATAAGGTAAACATAAGCATCATCTATGATTAGGTCAATAACTTTTAGTACTGTGCATGATGTTCATGGAAAGGGATATCGAAATTACTAGTGTGTGTTTACTAATGTCTGGGCTATGATAAAAGAATATTCACATTCAATATATAAGGTACAAACTAATATTTTTTTCTTGACCTTAGTCCTAAACCCTTTTGCAAATCATGTAAATGATTATCTCCAACTCCTTAATCCTTTCAAAGGAAAGCAGCAAAAAGAACAAACCCATGATTTTATTTATGTTGTTTTATTGAATACCAAAAGATCATTTCTGATGATTTCCTCAATAGCAGAGATAGGCTGCTATAAACTTTCAACTTGTCACTACAAACACTGTTGAAATCCTGAGAATTAAATGTCTGGGGTCGAAAGGGTTACAATTTTTTTTTTTTTTACTAAAGTCAGCATCTTATTCTTCTTTATCTATTCTAATAACACACTTATTGAGCTTCTTTCAGGTACCAAGAATTCCAGCAGGATGGACAAGAACCGCAAACTCAAGCTGGCACTCAGCATCTCTGAAGTTCAATGCAGCAGAGATGATGGTACAGAGGTCCAGAAGCTCAGATACCCTGCTTCTGGCCCCTGGTTTTTCTGTTCCCCATGACCTCCACATGTCATGGCTTATATCCCTGATTACTGGCTCAGGTCTTCTCCAGTTCCTAGCAAATTAAGATTCACACAGTTGTGTATCAATGGTTCTTAGTATTCTTTCTACAATGGCTGGAATTATTTTAGAAGCTTGTCGTAGTTAAGGAGCTTGACTCAGGTCTTATCTGGTTTACCATTCACAGAAAGTTCTGGGATACAGTCTCTCCCTGTCTCTCTGTCTCTGTCTCTGTCTCTCTCTGTCTCTCTCCCTTCCTCCCTCTTTCTTATTCTTTTTATTTTTTTTTCAGTAAAGCTGAGGTTTCTAGGATTCCCTCCCCCTCTTTTATTTATTTTATTATTTTATTTTTTGCAGTACTAAAATGAAACCAAGAGCATTCTATCTCTGAGCTACACTCCCAGCTCTATTATTCTTATTCTTTATTTTGAAACAGGGTCTCACTGAGTTGCAAAGGGACTCACTAAGTAGTAGCTGAGGCTCTCCTCGAACCGCGATCCTTCTGTCTCAGCTTCCTGAATGCTGGGGTCACAAGCATGAGCCACCATGCTGGGCTTGGATTCCCCTAAGTCATTCTTCCTCCTCCTATGTCAACTTGCTCTATCATATGTTTTGATATTCCTCTTTAGTTCAGATCTCTTAGGCTCCCCAGATTCTTAGCTGCATTCTCAGCGTAATTAAATGTGGCCCTCCTGTCTTAGTTACTTGCTCAGTGTCAGGTCCTAACTGGTGGCTAAGGGTGGAGATGGCAGCCAGCCCGTTGCACCTATTTCCCCAAATCCTTTAGTGAGATGATCATGGAACATATGGGAGGGCAATGAGGCCGGTCGGTGTGGGAAAAAGTAGATTTCTGACTTGAGCGTAGAGATCCAGGAAACTGGAGTTCCTGTTTTGTACACTAGAGCTGCAGGGCTCCAAGAAAGAGATCTGTAAGTAATTTTCCTCATCTGGAATAAAAAAAAAGAAAGTGGAGGACAGGGAAATTTTAAGTTTTGAAATTCTAGGCTTTAAATAAGGTTAATGATCAGGATTAGTGAAATAGCATGGGGATATAGCATCCTTATGTGATATAAGGAACTGGATAATCAGACTAAAACAACAACAAAAAAATGACAAAACTCTTTCAAGATGGACTTAACATAGTGAATTCAAATACAGTTTCCTTCTCTATGACTTTAAATAGAGATTCAAGGTAAGTGGGCCTGGCTATTCTGCAGAGCTGATAAATGAAGGTGCTGTGGCATCAGGCCAACTTGGTCTGGACCGTTGGTTACATGCCTGTCACTAGCCCTTAGTAGCTTTTCAGTAAACTTGTGTTTGAGTAAACAATTATTTGAGTGGTTAAGTACTGACCATGCTCTTTTTCAATTACAAATCATTTAGCTTCTCTGTGCCTTGGTTGTTCCACTGTACAAAAGGAATAATAATAGTGCACACCCTAGAGACTCATTTTAAGGATGCAGGAGATGATTCTTGGGGGTACTGCACACAGCGAATACATATTAAGGGTCAGTTTTTGCAAAGTGAATTGTCTTAAGTATTCTCTGGGCCATTTCCCATCAGCATATTTTTAGATCAGCCAACAACAATTTTCTAGGATGGCCATAAACTCAGACCAATATCCTTGCTGAAAGTAGAAATCTCTGGCTTGGTGAGAGAAGCTGCAGGATTCTGAAAAGCATATTATATTAGCAAAACTGCCTGCATTTCCTCCCTTCACTTCGGGATCTACACCCTTTGTTTCCCCTTTCACTGGGTAATATTCAGATCAAAGCATTCTTGCCCTGCTTATCCTCTAAAGCACATCATATCAGCAGGTTAATAGTTGAAGGTCACCGGCCTCCACCTCTCTGCACCTTACTGTGGCCATGCTTGGTAGCAGCCAAGGCCCCAGCTGGCGAGGGGGAAGCCACAGGGAGCATGCTGTGTGTGCGACCGGCAGCTGTAAAAAGCTTGGTGCAGTGATCTGGGTGCACCTGTTGGTCTGTCACCATCTGTTAGCCAAAATGTTAAAGAGCCACACCCTCAGATGGCCAGCTGAGGAGAACTTAATCTCTCCCCTCCCAGGCGTCCAAACACAGGCTGCAGATCACATCTTACAAAAGCAGGGAGCCAAACACGAAGGAGAAACCGGCTGAACCCCGCCTAGGGGGAAACTTAATCTTCTGTCATGGCTGGCTTTTGTTTTTTATGCTAACAAGAAAGGGATTTTAAAATAAACCTAGATAGTTATTACCTGATAAGAAATCCTGTTATAAACTGCCACTTTTTTAAAGGATAATATTAGCTTTACATGGATACTAGTATTAAAAGAATTAAGCGGTAAGGGTATTTCGATGGCAACTTAGTGAGGTGGAAAAATGACAAGAGACCCGTATCTGCCTCCGCTGAGGAAGATAGAACTAGCCCAGGATAAACAGCCCTATAGGAGCATAGGCCTTGGAGTCTCAAAGATCAAGACACATTAAGGGAAAAGAGAAGGTCATAGGAACTTAGTCTTGCAGCAGGCTTCACCAGCCAGTTCTTCTCTCCCCACAGCCCACATTGTCCGTCCTGCACAGAACAAAGTCTCACATTCCAAAGGGTCAAGGACCACACAAGCTCACTGCATTTAGCTTGTGGATGTCATCTCAGAGTGATCCGCTGTTCTGTTCAGCTGGATATCAGATACTCATTTCTAAAAAGGAGAAGGCAGGCATCTATTATTCAATGACCAGCCCAAATCTTATCACAATTAAACATTCAGCTCAGATATGCATCTGACAAGACAAGTTTCTGGAATATATAAGCAGGATAAGTCAGAGTGAATGTCAGCACACATTCTTGGCTTTATGGAAAATAAATACAGAGCAAGAAAGTGTTTCCACCCAAGGTTGAGAACAAAGGGTGATTTACTTTTTACTTTTAGATTTTAAAAATTATTTTTAAGTTAGAAATAACTTTAGTAGTAAATTTAGTTTTAAAAATATACACACTTAAATATATATGTATATATAAATTTATAAATATTCATATATAATTCACACACACATGGAAAAGTTTAAAAATGTATTGCCCATATCTTTTGTATGAACCCCTACCTTTTGTATTGATTCTCTGCTTCTTTTCTTTCTTATCAAACTATCATTCAAGCTAATCCTTAAGGAATATTGAATAGAATTAACACCTTTATACCAATCCCATTAGCTGTGCTGTTAAATTAATGGGTTCATTTCTGCCCTCGAGCAAGATGTGGATTATAATCTTGAGACAAGCTACCTTTAGGCAGTAGGCAATCACTTTAAAAACCTGAAAGCAGGCAGCATATGGCACACTGCACAATATAAAAGTGTTTGAGAGGTACAAGTTTCCACCCTCATGATACATGCCCAGTTTTAAATAAAACATACTGTCATCTGGTTCACGCTTAAACACTGAAATTGAAATTATTGGCCATACTGTCATTTTCAAAACAATAGCTAACGGTTTGCACATGTGCTGTTTACAGATCCACAGCCTGTAAACACAGTCACCAACCACAACTTTGCAAAGGTAAATGACAGCTTGAAAAATTTCAAGTCCCCAGAACTCCTGGGATTTCCTCATTTTCCCCCATTTCATTCATTCTTTCTTCTCACCCCCCCTCTAGAGTTCCCACCCTCAACTCTAATCATAGACACAACAGATCCTCCTCTGCTTGCGCATGCGTAACTTCTTAACCATGCCCCCCCCCCCAGGACACATTTTCCTGCTGTTGAGACCAGCTGGGATGTATTAGTCATGCTGAAGCACGTCATGTAACACAGCAAAATATCAGGCAGCCCAGTGTCATGGGAAAACTGAATCTACTTCATTATCTACCTAGGGAAAAGAGATAGAACTATCATGTAAATGGGCCTGCTCTTCCCTTCTGTGTTGTTAATGTATATACATTCAATATCACTGAAGATATTCCAAGACCGTGGTTTAAGTGAACATGGTATATTATGAAAGCCTCATTGGTAATACTGTGACTCATACTTATGCTCTGGGGTCTTTTTCTACCTTTTTTCTTCATGTACAAATTCTGTAAATATTTGAGGATTGATTTACATCAATAGGAGAGGAAGATACTATTATCAAAGTAGAAATAGCATATCCCAAAGAGGCATTCTGCATCCTAGAACCTAGTAATATCACAACACATTGCTTGGAAATTTGGAGGGAAAAATGATAATGCATCATGTAGTACTGCTTCTCGAATCTCTTTAACGCACATTCAAAGTCAAAGCCTTCTGAGAACGGGAAGCCTGAACGTCCGTATTTTTAACAAGCCTCTGGGTGATACTGATGCTGTTGGTGCCTGAACCCACTTTGATGAGCAAGGCTGTATAGAAAAGTCAGCATTTAGGACAGCCCAGATAATATTGTGCTTTAGAACTTTGGTTGTCAATGTACCAGTGTCGAGAGGTGTTTTGGGTAATGATGGAGTCACCTTCAGGAAGGGATCTGTGTAGTGTCTGCAAGAGTGGGTTAATTAACCAAGAGCAGATTATTATAAAGCAAGTTCACGTCTTCAATTTTTCTCTTGCTTCCTCTCTTTCCACACGTACTAACTTCCCTTTTCTGCTTCTCTGCAATGATATGATACTTCTGGGCAGATGCCATGAACATTCTATTGGACCTTCAGAACTGTGAGATAATAGACTTCTTTTCTCCATAAAGTATCCAACCTCCAGATTTTGTTACATTAACCTAAAATGTTCTAGAACAGAAAAAAAAATCATTGAGACCTAGGTAATAATAAACATAAGGCTCTAGTACATGACCTCTGTGTTTTTTGTGTGTGTATGTGTGTGTGTGTGGACATAGAAAAATCCAGGGAACAGACATGAGCAAGAGGAAAAAGGAGTATGATTTGGTTAAGTTTTAACTTTTTTCATTCTTAAAGATCTGAGCATTTTGGGGAATCCTAAAAATTCTCTTGAAGAGATCACATGTTGATATCTTATGGTTTTTTAATGAAGAAGTAGATATATAACATGGGTTTTCACAAAGGAATTAATGATGTCAAAAAAGAGGTAAAAATGGAATTGGATCTTTAATAGTTCCACAATTCAACTTATCACAGATATTATAATATAGACCATTGTACCATGAAACGTGAATTTTCCAATTTTTTTAAATCATACCATTTTGAACAGTTTCCCCCCAACCATGGCAAAGGTGACAAATGCCCAAGTGCTATGATTATGAGAGGGGGATAAAACTTTAGAAATTCAATTAACAAGTAAAAATGGTATATATTCATAGTACACGTCATATTTTGACATATGAAAGCATTGTGGCATTGCTAAATCAAATTATTTAACATGTAATATCATTTAACATCTATAATACATTTCTCGTCATTTTTGAGATGAGAATACTTGAGAGCTACTCTGTTAGCAAGTTTTTATATATAATATATTGTTGCTTTGCTATAGATACCTTGGCATACAATAGAACCCTTGGTCTTATTTCTCCTGTCTGACTGAAATCTTTTGTTCTTTGACCAACATTTTACTAATTCCATGAAAACCACCACTATACTCACTTATTCGTATATGTTTAGCTAGAAAAAAAAATTTTTTTTTTGGTAGTAGTGGGGATGGAACCCAGAATCGTTCTACCTCTGAGCTACACCCCTCCCCTATTTTTTGTTCTTTATTTTGAAACAGGGTCTCACTTACATTGAAGAGGGTGTCACTAAGTAGCTGAGGTGGACTGGGAACCTGCAAACATCCTATCTCAGTCTCCCAAGTACTGGGATTACAAGCATGCATTGCTATGTCTAGTTTGAAAAATTGTACTTTTTATCATAAGAAAATATTAGTCAATTAGTTGTGCAGAATATGTACCTTTGCTTTGCTTTAGACCTAATGTAAAATTCAGAATATTTATTCTCATGAAGATTTTTAGGCATTTCTCTCTAGCAGTTGTTGTTCTTTAGCTATTAATAACTACAACTGAAAATATATTACTTTGTCATATTATATAGTTAATAGATTGTTGGTTTTTTTGAAGATGTTATCTAATGTTTTACTAATTGATTTCATTTTTATTCTTAGTAGTGAACTTTTAGTACATACTTATTGTTTGAATATTTTCTCATATCAAGTTTATACTGAATCATTTTGAATAAAACTCTAATCATCAATAACATCTAGGTGTGTTCTTGTCTAATTGACTTGAAAAAAATGCTTTTAGAAAAGATGAATGGCAGCTGGGTAGGGTAGCACATGCCTGTAATCCTAGTACTTGGAAGGCTGAGAGGATGGCAGAGTTGAGGCCAGCCTCAGCAATTTAGCATGACTATGTTTCAAAATAAAAATAAAAATAAAAACGAGCCTGGGGTTTTAGCTCAGAGGTAGAATGCCTCTGGTTTCAACCTTTAGCACCAGAAAAAATTAATAATTGATATCCTAAGTTCATTCTTTAAGTTTTAAAGTCTATAAGCCTATTATTTTATCCCATGGGGTGAGGCCAAGTGAATCAGAAAGTCGTGATGATAGCCAGTACCATGCTCCACCTGGTCCATTATGAGATATTAACTCTTTACAAGTCACTTTCACATTGACTCTATGACTGAAGGGGTAAAAGAGGAAAAAAGTGACATAAAACATTTTGATTTAACATCTTCCCAGAACCCCTCTCCCCCACCCAACCACACAAATGCAAAAATATTCAAAGAAGAATCTTTGTGGTTAAGATTCAAAAACTCATCTTGAACTTAAAGCTAGCAAATGTCAGCAGTTTCACGTTAGTTTGTCCTAATGTTCTCAGAAATCCAAACTATGGTATCTTGCCACATTTAAAATTCTTGCCTGCTTGCTGTAGTCCCTAATAATATCCTGGCCATGTACCTTCATCTATATTCATGAGAGTGCAGATGCAGCCAAATTAGTGGCAGCAAAGCACATTTTACAGTGTAGAAAATACAATCTGGCTTCCTTTAAACATTTTTTGACAAAAAAAGTTTTATTAAAAAAAACAAGAAAGAAAGAAAACCAGACAGATTTAAATTCACCACCACCAGTCGGAGGAGTCTGTTACAAATGCACAGCTGGCTTGATGATGAGTGACAAATCAAAAGTCAGAGAGAAACTTCCCGATCATCTGAGCCCTTGCCACCCGATTAGCAGAAGAAAAACAGGGCAGATGGAGGGAGACGCAGCAGTTCGGAGGGAACAGATGGCCACTACGAACTTGATATATGAAATTAATAACACTTTCTCAAATACAATTAGTAACAGGAATACATTACCTGAATTTTCATAACTGTGAGCAAGCTGACATTAAATGAGGTTTTTCAGATTAACAGTTGATGTGGCATTGATATTTGGAGGGAAATAAAAATATATAGCAATACGAGAAACCTCTTGCTTTTGGGTGCCATCGATCATGATGTCGTAACATATGAAAGGAGATTGCTAGTCAAAGAAATTCCATATTTAAATTTCACTAATTGGGATTTTTTTTCCCCTAATGTAGCCATTTGGGCCACATAATACATGAGATACTTAAGAGCCTCGCAGATGTATGTACCATCTACTACCCTAGATGAATTATTCTTAGGAGGAAATTAACCATAGTACATCTCCTTGCAGATAAAATGGGGGAAAAGGTGAATAAAAATAGGCACAGGATGGTAAAAGTGTCAAGGTAAAATAAAATCACGAGATGGATTTTCTGTGTTTTTTGTGTATATTTTTTTGTTTTTAAATCGAAACAATTCTAGGAATACACTCAGCCTTTTAAGGCTGGGTCTTGAGAATAGGCAAATTGTGTATGCTGCACGTTTTGTTCAAAGCATTGTCACCAACTAAAAATGATTTTCAATGTGAAAGCCGTGATGATGACCCTTAGGGATGGTGTTAACCAGCCCTCTATGAGCCAAAACCTCCAAGGAGATGGGTGAAATTAGCACCAAGTGCAGGGACACTTGTGGGGCTTCTAATGGGGCAGATCTAAGGTGGTGGATGGTAAATGAAGCCCAGCCCTGGCCCCTGCAGGAAGGGGGCTGAGGCCACTTGGGGGTTACAATATGAGAGTCTGCAGCACCTGGCAGAGCTTTCTGGCTGCAGGAAGGAGCACACTCACACTTTTGGGCAAGTGGTGCCACAGGGTCAAGGCCTGCGGGACAGGTGTGTCCGAGTGTCTCTGGAGACGTGCTTACACACTGGGTGTGACACAGGGGCAGAGGTGTGGTATAAAAGCACACTAACCATGTGTACTTCTCCACAGGGGCCAGAGGAGTCTCTGAGTCTCAGGAGGAAATCATTTGTTCTGCTGCAGCATCGTATGGCCAGGACAGCTGCAGACATTGGCAGAGAGAAATTAACGATACTTCCTCTTTCCTGAAAGAAATAACCCTGGTTATTCAGGTCATAGCCATCATCAAAAAGAAACTCTTCTGAGTGACAGAGGGAGCAACCTCCTTTCTGCATGTTCAGGGAAATATTAGAAACAGGAGTACATTATCTGAATTTTCATAACTGTGAGCATGTTGACCTTAAATGAGGTTTTTCTGAGTAACAACTGATGTATGTAATGGTCAGCATTCTAAAAGATTGACCATATCACTTATAGAAAAGAGCTCATGCCCAGCTCAAAATACAAAATGCATTTATTCTTCTCCTAGAATTCCCACAATTTTTTTTTTTTTTTTTTTTTTGTGTGTGTGTGTGTGTGTGTGTGTGTGTGTGGGTGGGTCTGGGGATGGAACCCAGGGGCATTTGACCTCCAAGCTATACCCCCTGCCCTATTTTTTATTCTTTGAAACCAAGTCTCACTGAGTTACAGAGGGCCTAAGTAGCTGAGACTGTCTGCGAACTGCAATCCTCTGGTCTCAGCTTCACGAATGCTGGGATTACAAGCATGAACCACATGTCCGTCTCGAATTCCTACAATTTTAATAGTCCCGCATTATTGAAAAGTCCCAAAGTCCAAAGTCTCCTGTGAGACTCAAGGTGAACTCTTGTGAGCCACTGTAAAAGTCAATGAAGATAAAAATAAAAAGCAAGTTACATGTAACCAATATACAATGGCAAAGTGTAAATATCTGTGTTCTGAAAGAAACAGGGCCACAGAAAGAAGGGATGAGACCAAAACAGTAAAGAAATTTGCCAGGGCAAGGATGTGATCTTGCAGCTCCATTTCTGACATCCAGGACACATGATGGTGAGAAGTAATCTCCAAGGGGCCTTGGCAGCCCCGTCCCTGTGGCCTGGCTGATTGCAATGGGCAGTTCACTGCCTCTTCTAGCCTGGCTCCATGGCTCACAGCTAGCAGCCTTTTCTTGTGGTAATTCCACATTTCTGACCTTTCTAAGTCTCAGGGTTATTTCTTGAGACTTGGCTTCACCCTTACAGCTTCACAAAGTGCCCCATTTGGGCCTACTTGCAAAGATTCTACCCTGCCACATGCTGCATGGCTTCCCAAGCTATTTTTTTAAGTCTGGGGGGACACCTCCATGGCCCCCTTTTATAGCAAAGTCAGCATCATGTGGGCTCTGAGATGGGGTGCCAACAGAAAAGGTAGTCACCCATATATATATATATATATATATATATTTTTTTTTTTTTGCGTTGTAGTCAAACATCACAATGGAATACAAGTCCGGTGAGGGTATACCAGCACAGATCATCCAATTAGCCCTTATCTCTTCCCTGTCCAATCCCCCCCACCTCAATCCCATGCCTGATTTGGTGATTAACTTTGATTCATTTGTTTACGTATATCATGCTTTTTAAAGAGATTCCATCTTCCCCCATCTCATCCCCTCTGATTGGTCATCTTAATTGCTCTTCCATGGAGCCCTTTCTACAACTAGATCTCCTCCCATTACCCATTTCTTCCTAGTTTTTGCATATTAGGGAAAGCATCTGATTTTCTATTTTCTGTGATGTTTCTCTATGTATGCCCCATTGCAAATTCTGATCCCGTTCCTGAGGGCCCCAGCACCTGCCTGGCCCCCCAGCAGACTCTGACCCCAGCCTCGCTGGCTCAAGCACCGGCCTTGCCACATGGCAGGCCCCAATCCCGGCCTCGCTGGCCCCACTCCGGCCTCACCCCTTGACAGGCTCAGATTCCAGCCTTGGAAGCCCCAGCACTGGCCTTGCCTCATGGCAGGCTCCTCTCCCGGCCTCACTGACCCTGGCATCAGTCTCACCCCTTAGTGGGCTCTGATCCTGGCCTCAGACGGAGGCCCCAGCCCCAGCCTTGATTCATGGCAGGCTCCAGTCCCAGCCTCCCTGGCCCTGGCATCAGCCTTGTCACCCGCAAGATTCCTATCCTGGCCTCAGAGTCCCGGGCACGAGCCTTGTTGTGCATTGGGTTCTTGTCTCTGTCACTATGAACAGGTCATCTACAGATGTTCCCTTTTTTCTTTCTCTCTCTCTCTCTTTCTATTTTTTGGTGTTACTTCGGTTCCTGGAAACCCCTCTATCTCCAGGCTACATTCCTGGAGACCTATCTCTCATATATATAAAATTATTTGGAAACAGGGTCTCTTAGCCAGCAAGGCTGGCCTCGAACAAGCAAGATCCTCCTGTCTCTGCCTCCCAAGGGCCGGGATTACAAGCATGAGCCACCACGCCGGCATTCTTCCTTTTTTTTTTCCTATGAAAAAGCAGTACATGTCTTTTGCAAAAGCTGGGACCCTAAATACCTAGTGTCAATAAATTTTGTCTTCCCTCCTGAGGCAGAGGTCCATGGCTTCTCTTCAGAAAGTAGGCTCTGCCATTCCACATGGACACTGGCCTCCCACTCTGCACAGAGGAGTGTGGTGGCCATTAGGGCTGATGATTTCCAGAACACGCAACATGTAGGCCCTCCCAGCTATGCGGGGCTCCCTCTGATAGCCCCCATACCCTTTTGCCACTTAGCCTATTGTCCAGGCTTCTAAATCATGTGTGGCAGGTGCAGTCAGTCTATTTTGGGGGGATTTCCTCAAAAGCTCAAGGTGGACTGAATTGGATCTGTCTGTCCTGCCAATTTCTACCTTTGGGGCAATTTCTTCAGAAGATCAAGGTGGGTTGAATCTGGTCTCTGCCTCTCCAAAATAATAGCCTCCACCTCTGCAGCCGGCACTAGTGCCCTTGCCTCTGCGTTTCCCTGCTGCTGCTCTGTGCAGCTCCGTCAGAGCCGCCTTCCCCCCGGTTCTTCCCTTAGTTCCTTCCTTCCATGATATAATGTCCAGAATTCTTAAGAATGAGGGGCAGGGGCAGTCTCCTTTCGCTGGGTTTTTGTTTCCAAAAGTTCCAAGGGAATGAATAGAGTTTGTCTGCATCTCCTGAGTCCTGGCTACCGCCACTGCCATCTTTGCCCCTCTCCAATTTTGTTTTTAAATAAGAAAATACAGTATGTGTGATTTGAAGAGGTTGTGGTTTGAGCACTCAGCAGCAATAAATTTTATCTCCCTTCCAAGATCAGAGACCACAGCCTCATGGCATAGAGCAGGGTCTGCTGAACTGGGCATACCGCGGCCCTGGCACAGCACCACAGAGCGAGGTGGCCAGGTAAGCTGAAGTCCCAGGACCACGACTGGACTCTTCGCCCGGCACTTCCTTGCTCCCTCCACCACCCTTGGCTCATTTTTCTTACAAGGTGTATTGATAAGAGTCCCCAGCATGTGCAGCTGGAGTGGTCCTTTCTCTGATCCCTTCTGGGGAGATTTTCCGAGATTGCTTTTCTTGCATGTCAGGTAATTCCACTGTTATCCACTCCCTCTCCTATATTCTAGATAGAAAGTTGAGGTTGGAAGTGTCTCCTTAAGCTGTCCAATTTTGATATTACACTAAAATCTGGTGTCCAGGGCTTCCCCAAGAAGTGCTTGTTGTGTTCACAGAGGCGACTGCAGCTGCCGCCATCTTCCTCCCTAGCGTTATTCTCACCTCTCTTTAATCCTTGCCACTGGGGCTTTTCTGATCATAACTGCTGGGCCTGCTCCATTCAGGGGGCCACTGGCCTCACGTTCCTCTGGGATGGCCCTGGTCCCAGCTCCCTCTGCTGCCTCCATCATAGCCATGGCTCCCTCCTCTCTTTCAGCCATCTCCCTGCCTTCCATGATGTAATTTCTCTGGGTCACAGCTTTACACATACCATTCCAGCCAAACTGCAAGTCTATAGTTTCTTCACTTTACTTTCAGCTTCTAAAACTGTGTTCAAGGAACTATTTGTTGTAGTTTGCTGAATACAGACATCAATATCCATAATGCTTTTTGGATATTTTGCTGTTTGGATGTTTTCTCCACCAGATTACTCAGTCTTTAAGTTTGGCCTCATACAAAGTTTCAGGACATGGGCAAAATGAGGATAAGTTCTTTGCCAAAATATAACACAGATGACCTCTACTCTTTTTCCCTATGAAGTCACCTTTGCCTTCCATAATCTCCTGAGCACATTATCTACCATACACCTTTCTAGCCACATTCTGGCCCTTCCAATTTCCTCTCACAATCTACATGATCAGACTTAACTATAGCAGTAGTCTTACTTCTCTTGTATCATTTGTTTTTTTTTTTTTGGGGGGGTCATCATTCTTACAGATATAATCTAAGATAATGACCATGTAACTTATCAAACTTGGAGAAAAGAAGATCTATTTATTATGGTTTGGGGTTTAGTATATGTGAAGGTGGGGATCATGGATCTCAGGGCATGGTGGTAGGAGGCAGAAAGAAGAAGAGCACATGAGCTATACTCTTCACACCAAGAAGGCTGGAAGCAAGGGAGATGCCAGAGGGAGGAGGGACCACATTCACAGTCCCCAAGGCCACACGCCTAGAGATAACTTCCTCCATCCAGACCCCACTGGGCTACCAGGTACAACCAGGGTAACTCCATTACAATGAATTTATCCACTGCTGGGATTACAGTACTCATGACTCCACTACATCATCTCCAAAAATTAATATATGATCTCTTTAGGGGATGTTTTATATTTTACTATAACTGTGGCATTGATATTTGGAGAGAAATAAATATATATAGCAATACAATGGTAAAAATATATAGCAACTCTGTCTGTTGGTACTTACACTTCCTCCCAAACTATCCCAGAAGCACAATGCATACAAAATAGTCAAAACAGGCATAACTGGGAAAACATAGGAGAAAAGATGGGTATAGAACACTTGATTAGGCATCAATAACACTAATTTTAAAGTAACATCTGAATTGAATTTATGGTTTCAGCTCTAAGGCCAATCAACACTGAGAACTTAGGTAAGTCACTTCACAAACTTTTTACTAAGGAGTTTTTACTGGTGAAATGAAAATCTTGGATTTTATACAAGAAGAAACAAATTTTTAAAATATTTTGCCATGTTTAAGTTTTAAGTTAGACCTGTGGGCATTTTGTTAATACCTTTACTTCAAAAGGATATGTTCATTGGTTACCAAGAATAATAAAATTACTAGAAAAGTTCATTTTAAATGTTCCCAAAGGTTTCAGTCTACCCTTAGGGAAAGAAATATGACTTTCCAATGTGAATATATTTTCCACAATATCTTGGACAAAGACAGTATTGTTACGCACTATAAAGTTAGGCTTCAAAAGGAAAGACAAATCGAATTGGGTAGGCATATTTTTTTAGCTTGGGTTTCCTCCCAAGCAGACTAGACACAATAAATTAAGTGCAACTAGTTTAGTTAGAAGGTGAAAGAAAACACCAGTGTGGAAGTGTATGGGGAAAGTAAGACAGGGAAGTAAAGACAGCCAATCAGTCACCTTCCCAAACCAGTCACCACCGTGGATGACTGTTGCTCAATCTCACCGGGAAAACTCTGGGAGTCTGTGTAAAACACTCATTCCAGAGTTAACTCACAGGACGAGCTGTGTTAAGCTGGAGTATTCATGTACCAGTTCCTGTCAGTTATTGATTGAGGGCTGCTCCTAGAAATTGTGACCTGGCATTTCTGGTCTGTTTAGGTGGCTACTTGGACTCCAGAAACAAGAGAAAACCCTCAGGCAAAGAAGAGTAGGTGCTGGAACAGGAAAGTTGAGTTGGTGCATCTCTAAGAGGTAAGAGCCAGGGTCACCAGCAGTATCTGCTATAGCATGAAATAAGAAACCACTTTAACCAATTCCCCTTCTAAAAGTTATTTGTTCTACTAGACTTAGTGACAAGAAACTTTTTATCTTTTTGTCTTGGGGCCATAGGCAGCAGCCACAGGGTTTTCAGGTGCCAAGAAGCTGCCTCTGATCTCTAAAATGTACCTCTACTATAGCATCCACAAATGAATAAGAAGCACCTCTTCACCCCAATTAATCTGGATACATCTTGCATGACCTGAGCGGATCCTGGTCTCCTGAAGGAAATCACCTCTATTTTATGAATGGACTCCACCCCACAGTTGGCACTGATTACTCTGAGAATGAGGAGTGAGACAACAGGGCCTGAAGAGCTAATCTCAGGACTCACCAGGCATTCTATTGAGGTGAGGGGACTATTCCCAGCTACCCCATTTCCTCTGGAGAAAGAACTTTGGGGTCCAGGTGAAATCCAATTAGAATTCCGTTTGCCTTGCTTGGAATACACAAGTAAGTGGCTCCCTCTTTATTAAAATATGCATACTAAAGAGAGCTAGTAAGCAGGATGTCTAAATAGAGGGGCTGTGAATTAAGCAGGATATTTGCTGATGTTTTCCATTCTCCCTTGAGGCTGATGGGCAGCATGCCATTCAGAAAAGGTCATAGTAACCTTGACATGCATGGCCTATATGCTGTTAGGCTCATCTGTTCTGTGACAAAGAAAGCTCATTATATAGGAGTGCTGCAGGACATGAGTGTCATTTAGAGATTTTTTTCAAGGATCTCCTAAACTTTGATTACCTCCTATCTTTTAGTTTCTTCTCTAAACTTAATTTTTTTTAATTCATAGCGTCCTCTATTCACTCAAATCATTAAACAAACATTTATTGAGCATGTCTTATATGGCAGGCACTGTAGAAAGTAAACATTTCAAACAAAGATTTGTGTTTCTGTGATGTTTATATGACTGAAAAGGGAGTCAGACAGTAAGCAATGAATGTTAAGGAAATTAGGTTGTCTGGAACAAAGGCAATGAGTTCTGATAGTAAAGAAAATATGTAGGGCAGGGGAAGAGGCCTGGGGAACTAGGGATTCTAGAGGAGGCCACACTGGGAAAGTGACATTTACACAAAGACTTACAGAGATGCAGACAAAATTTCGAATACCTGACACACTGGTAGGATCCAGCAGTAAGTATGGCCAAATCCTTCCCTAGAGACGCCGATGTCCTGATGAAGGAGTTCAAAGAGATGAACAAATACCTATTGTGTAACGACAAAAAGTGACAAGAATTGAGAAGAAACTAAAACTTGATAATGAAATAGAAGTAGAGCAGAAGTGTACCAGAAAGAGTCCGATAGTAATTCTTTGAAACATTTTGGAACAATTCAGCTCTGATATGGATATATTATAACAAAGTTTACTTGTAAAATCAGGCAGTGAGCAAGAATTGGACCATGAAAGCTAAAATGGAAATTGGAAGCAAAAGAGATTTCAATCAAATGACGAGAGAAACTAGTAGAAAAATAGAAGGGGATGGGGCTCAAATAAGTTTCTGTCCATACAAAGCAACTTTTACTGCTAACCTCACTAACATGTATGGGGAGAAAGGAATGCAGAGCGGTGGGGGGGGTATACAGAAGGAAATACACCAAGTGATATGTACATGTATGTTTGAGCACAATGAATCCCACTATGATGTATAATTACACTGCATTAATAAAAGTGCCTGTGTGTATGTGAGAGAGAGAGAGATTAATAAAAGTGTGTGTGTGTGTGTGTGAGAGAGAGATAGAGATAGAGATAGAGATAGAGAGAGAGAGAGAGAGAGAGAAAGAGAGAATGAAATTTACTAGTCCATGGACCACAGTTTTCTTCCCTCTCTCCATGAAAATTTTTGAGAATGTGATGATGATGATGATGATGATGATGATGATGATGATGATAGCCATGTGATAAGCTAGGGGACGAGTCCCCAAGTAGAAGGAATTAAAGGCCACAGGCCTTGAGATGCTGATTTGATTGCCAAAAACACACCGTGAATCCACGTGAGCAAAAGAAGACATTAGGCAATTGGATCCAAATATACATGGTAGACTATATTTTTGGTCACAATCATTTACTCCTTCTTGTATGAACATTCTTTGACATGTGATACTGTAGCTCCTTCCTCTAAAGGAGAAGACTACATTTCTCTAGCATGACTTTGCATTTAACAACAGGACTTGCTTTTTATCAATATAAAATGGTAGAGAGACCATATGCCAGTTCCCAGTCTAATCCTTGGAGGACTCGTAGGCTCCTGCTCTTTCTTTTGCCATTGGTATGAGAAGCACAGCTCAGGCTCCAGGCTTCTTGTTCTTGTAAGAACAGAGTCGCGCTCCAAAACAATCTTTGTTGAGTTCAGCCTGTACCTGTCAATGCCTAGACAAGCTATATACAGACGATAATGAATCTAACTTTTCAGATTGTTTGTTATATACAAACAGTTCACTTATACTGACAAGTAGGCAATAGCTGTATTATGGTGGCCTTGAAGCCATATTAAGAACTAAAGATTTTAATCTGTGAGGAGAAAAACCATTTAAAGCTTGAGAATGGGGGTAGGATAAGACCTGGTTTATATTTTAGATGGATGACTCAGGTTGCTATAGGAAACTAACTCCAGTGGTAGCAAAGTAAAATATAGGAGACTAGTTAAGGTGATTCTTTAACAGATCGATTATAGTGAAAAATAAATAAAGTGAATAACAGAACAGGTTAGATAGAGGATATATTCTGAAAATAAAGCCAGTGTAATTTACTACCTAGATTAGTAAAAGTGTAGTCTAAAATAAAAACAGTATCCAAGGATGGCTGCATGTTTTGGCCTGGAAAAATGGTTCAATATTGTTGCATTTGCTGAAATGGAAGGTAATCTAAAAAATAAGGTGGTTGAAAAAATATATATATAAATAAATATATATATTAATATATATGTATATATATAACTAAGTTGAAATCAATATCAAAAGTAAAGTGAAAAACATTTTGGCAACATGATACCATTAGAAATACTTTAATTTTAAATAACATTTTGTAAACATACTATGTAAGCTACTGTATTAGCCAGCTTAGGCTACCATAGCCAGATGCCTCAGGCTGGGTGACTTGCTCAGGAGACATTTGCTTTCTCACAGTTTGGAAAGCTGAAAGTCCAGCATCAAGCCATCAGGGTTGCTTTCATTTGAAGCCTTTTTTACATGTTTACAACTTTTTACCTTCTTTCATTTCCTCATATGGCCTTTGGAAAAAAAGAATGAGATTGGGTATTTCTCTTCTGGTCAGATCACCAATTCTGTTAGATTAGGATAGTAGTCTATGACCTCATTTAATTTGAATTACTTCCTCAAACACCTTATCTCCAAATACAGTTGAAGTGGGGCTAGGACTTCAGCATATGAATTTGAGGGAGGGAATTATGATCCATTCCATAATACCTAACTTTATTTGGTTTTTCTTTTTTATTTTTGTCAGTCCTAGAGATGAAACCCAGGGGCATTCCACCTCCAAGCTACATCCCCAGCCCTATTTTGTAGTCTTCATTTTTACACAGGGCTCTCACTGAGTTGCAGAGGGCCTCACAAAGTAGATGAGTCTTGCTACAAACCTAGATTCTCCTGTCTCAGCCTCCCAAATGCTGGGATGGGCCACCACACTCACCTCTAACTTTATCTGTTAAATAGCTCATATTATTTTATAATGGACTAAAGCAATTTGAGTTCAATTGCAGTCAGCATAAACCCTTTTCCCCCTTTTTCATTAGTACTTTATGGAAATTTTATATTTATTTCCTCTTCTCAACTTTTCTAATTTTTTCTACCACCCCACTAAAATTTCTCTAAGGTTGGCACTCACTGCCATAAAGTGACTGTTTTTTGTCCTTCTTCTTTCATATCTGCTCTTTTGATGTGACACAATTGACCATATCCTCTTTGAAATAGCCTCTTCTCTTGCATGAGGTGACCCTGCACTCATTTTTCCTCCCACTTCTCTGAGAACTCCTTTGCAGTCACCTTTCCTGCCTTTGAGCTCCCACCTTGTGTATTTAACTGTGTATTTCAGGTTTTTGATCAGGTTTTTGCAACAGGTTCTGATCAGGTTTTTGAATATAACTGCACTCTTGATTTCTCCGTTTTGACGTTAAACGACATCTCAAGCTCATTGAATTAAAAACAGAAACCTTGACTTACCCATACACAAAACCAAATTCCTCTGCCAGTTTTCTCTGATTGCATCGACCACCATCATTCCTTCAGCCACTTAGGCCCAACATCTCTGTGTCTCCTTTAATGTCTGCTTGTTCTGTTAGTCTTCATGCAAATCCTGTCAGCTCTGTGCCCTCCCCATTCCAACTACTTGTTACTATCCCCATTGCTATCACTCATCAACTTTTAAAAATAAAGTTTATGGTTTAATAACAGGTTGCCAGCACATCTGTTTCAAGTATGTGACTTTGTATCTGCTTCTCTGTATCATATAGATAACATAATGAAGACATGAAGTAGACAATGATATATGTGTTTAACAAGTAAAACTTCAGATTTTGTGAGAACATAAAATGTGAGAGGAAGAAATGCTTTTGAACATCCCATGATATTTGTTAATTTATGAAGAGCCAATATTGAGCAGGAAAAAAAAATTCCTGGGACAAAATTTCTTTGGGGAGAATTTATGCTATTATCCAGCTGGATCTGAGGATGTGATTTGAAAATCCTGTAGACTGTCAACTCATGTTCTCACAAGCATAAAAGAGGACACTGCTCATGCTAAGCAGGGACAACTCTTTAATACAAAGGACCAAGCCCTTAATTAAGGAATGCCTGAATACTTGGGAGTAGATACTGAATTACTTTGTAGACTTCCTCAAATTTAACCACTTCCCCTACATGTGAGATGAGCTAAATTATTATCATTATTGTAGCAAGATAAACAAAAGGTGTTAAATAAGAAAAAGATTAAAAAGAAATAGCTGCAAGTAAACAGCAATTTTAAACCTCCATAAAATCACTGTGTAGTTTTAACCAATTATAAATCTGCTTTCAGTTAAAAAAAAGTGCCAAGAGCCAACCACAAAGATGAATCAGATTGAGAGTTAATTGGAGACCGCCCGCCAGTGGCCAATTTGTAGACTATTTTGAGAGCACTGGTTGAGCTACCATTAGAGTCACATTGGATTCACCTTAGGATGTTCTGGCGTTCAGACCTGGAATGTCCTCCTCTGCAGTAGGCTTCAACATGGCCCTGTACTGTGTCTTCATTTGCTCCCACTGCTTCTTTTTGTGTGTGGTACTGGGGATGAAACCCAGCGCATTCTACCTCCAACCTAAACCCCCAGCCCTATTTTTTATTTTTTTATTTTGAAACAGGGTCTCACTGAGTTTCAAAGAACCTCACTAAATAGCTGAGGCTGGCTGCGAATGGCGATCCTCCTGTCTCAGTCTCCCAAATGCTAGGAATACAAGCATGTCCCACCACATCTGGCTCCCAACACATCTGGCTCCCGCCACTTCTTAGAGTTAAAATAAATAAAGAAAATCCAGTAATCTACTGAGAGAAGGGCTGACTGCACAATTAACATAACTATGAACAGAATGAACATGTGGGCCCCATGTTCAAAATGCAGAAATGCAGAAATTGTTGCTGCAAGTACTAAACCATGAAACGTTCTCCTAAAAGCTCTCTGTCAACCTCTCATGATGTTATCTGCTAACTTGTTAACGTGGAACTTCCTCGGGCAGGTGGTTGTGCATGGTGAAGTACAAGTCTTCACAGGCCACCACATCAACTTGGTAATCTCTCTTTTCTACACCCACTCACCAAACCATGATGGATGCCTGGCCCTGAGGGATTTCTATCCCTATGGAGGAAAACACTGGGTCCTTTGATCAGGAATGGATAAGCCCCTTACACATGTCATCCATCCAATGCCTTAATGGTATTGCTAACCCTGGGTGAGAAGTGCAGTCATATAACTGCTGTTACAGTTTGATCATAAATGTCCCCAAAAGAGGATGTGTTGAAGGCATGGTCCTCAGTTGATAGCACTGTTGGAAGGTGGCAGAACCTTTTTTTTTTTTTTTTTTTTTTTGGTGGTACTGGGG
Organism: Muscardinus avellanarius; assembly: GCF_963383645.1. Taxonomy (NCBI): domain Eukaryota; kingdom Metazoa; phylum Chordata; class Mammalia; order Rodentia; family Gliridae; genus Muscardinus; species Muscardinus avellanarius. Next base: position 46,956,776 of record NC_137789.1, on the reverse strand, counting down.
TTCCTGGAAGCCCTTCTACCTCCGGGCTACACTCCCAGACCTATTTTATATTTTTGAAACAGGGTCTCTTACGCCAGCACGGCTGGCTTCGAACCTGCGCGATCCTCCTGTCTCCGCCTCCCAAGCGCGGGGATTACAAGCGTGCGCCACCACGCCCGGCCCTTTTTTTTTTTTTTTTTTTTTTTTTTTGGTGGTACTGGGGTTCCTGGAAGCCCTTCTATCTCCGGGCTACACTCCCAGACCTATTTTTACATTTTTATTTGGAAACAGGGTCTCCTAAGCCAGCGCGCGGGGCTGGCTTCGAACCTGCGCGATCCTCCTGTTTCTGCCTCCCAAGCGCGGGGATTACAAGCGTGCGCCACCACGCCGGGCAGAACCTTTTGAAGGTGAAGTCTATCTATTCGAAGAAAGTAGATCATGGGAATATGCATGCGCTTGAAGGACATATGGGGACCCTGGCCCCTTCCTTTCTTTCTCTTTCTTTGCATCCCAGGGCCACCATGAGGGGGGCAGCTTTGCTTTGTCAGGAGCTCCATGTGTTTCCCAAAGCAACAGGCCATGATGGACTGAAATCTCTGAAACCATAACTCACACAAATATTTTCTCCTTTAAATTGTTTATCTCAGGTATATTGGTCATAGAAGCAGAAAATTTACACAACTGCCCAAGCTTCTGTAGGATACAGGCTTATTCAACCCTAGCCCTACAAGTAAACTTAAGAGTATGGAAATCTCAAATACCTGCAGAGCCTGGAACCCCAAACCCAGGTCCTTCCATCAGGACCCGGAAGCCACTGTGCGGGACACGCCTGCGAAGCTGACTCTGATGGGGAGTGAGCTTGCTCCTGCATCCCAGTACCCTGATTCTGGCAGGCCTCAGAGGAGCCGCACCAGCTCTGACCCTCCTCCAACATATGCACTCTGATTTGGGGGAAAAAGAGTTTCCACATTAGTAAGACAAAAATGAAAAGACATTTTAGAAAGTTGAAAACCAGCACGTTTTTTTATTTTATTTCATGGATTTAAACACGTCATACATAGAGGTACTAGAAGAACTTGCTGAAGAACAAAAATGACTTAATTTGGAGTCTGTTTCTAGGCAGTACTATTCTAATCAGAATGTAATTAAGGCACTGCTCCAAGCAGTCTTGGCTGGGTTCAGTGAGCTTAGCAGACACGGCGCGCTGTGTCCTTTACAGCCTGGTCTGGATTAACACTCGTCTGAGCCTCACTGTGACTGCTTTGCTTCTTTTCTTTGTGGCTTCCTTTCTTTATCTTTATTGTTCAAACCATATTCAGCAGGTCCAACATCATCACTTCATGATGAATCGATTCACACATTTATATTGCTGTAATGTTGACAATATCCTTTGGACATTTTTATTGTGGTACATATTTGAAAATGCTTGATTAAAAACTTAAATTTGGCAAATGAGTTTTGAGATTTTTTTCTCATAACTCTGCACATATGGCCACATAGTTTTAATTCATTTATTCTGCAGTGTAACGTTTTGGGGGGCAATGATTAAGAATAACCCATCATATTTAATTATTAAAATTATATAGGTAGTTATATATAATGACGATTATATATGTATAATGTTTATTGAATGCTTGCTACTTACCAACCATACTTAAACTCATTCATTCTTCAGAACAGCCATGTGAAGAAAATACCCTTATCACAATTGTACATAAGAAGAAACAGAGTTTGAAAGCAATCAACTTGCCTAAATTTATCTAGCTGGGAGGCAGTAACATTATCAAAGTCTTACTATGAGCCAGACATCATATGAAGTATTCTATACAGGTTATTTACTTACTCTCTTTGGGTTGTATAGTATTGTCCTCATTTTACAGATAAAAGAACTTGATATTGGAAAGTTTGGTTTTCTCAGGGGCATACTTCTGTACTACTATGTAGAAGAGACAGAATTTCACTATAGGCATTTGGAAACTAGAGTTGGTGTTTGTTTTTATTCATTACACTGTTTGCAGAAGTTCATATTTTACAAAATTGACTAGACCACTATTTCTGTTCCCATACATTCTTCTAGGATCTTCCTCATCAATAAGTGCAGTCTTTTCCCCTCTACTTGAAACCTGATGGGTATCATGACTGCTGTGAGTGTTAGCAATGTGGTAGAAGTCATACCGTGTGTCTTTCAGTGCTAGTTCATCACAGGTGATTCACCATCTACCTGGCTCTCTCAGGACCTTCATCCTTGCAACTGAGCCACTGTGAGAGGTAAAGCAATGACTCTTGAAATATGTCTTTTACTAATCACTGGAACACTTCTATGAATATGTTAGTTTACATGGCAAAGAAACTTGGCAAATGTGATTAAGGTGAAGTTCTTGAGCTGGGTGGGGGTCATCCTGAATTATCTGGGTGGCCCAATGTAATCACAAACATCATCAGAGGGGAGTCAGACAGTGCAGTTAGAAGGAGGTGTGACATGAAAGAAAAGCAAAGAGAGAGGAAATTGAAGAAGGAAGGGGACCATGAGTCAAGGCATATGGGCAGCCTTGACAAACTAGAAAAAGGAAACATTATGCCTAGAGCCTTCATCAGAATGGAACACAGACCTGTGGAACACAAATGGATTTTAGCCCATTGATATTCATATTGGACTTCTGGCTTGTAGAAATGTAAAATAATAAATTTAAATTGTTTTAAATCTCTAAGTTTGGGGTAATTTTTTGAAGCAGTGATAGAAAACTAATATTGCCACCATGCTGTGAGGAACCCCAGACCACTCAACTGACAACCTCAGTTAAGATCTCAGCCAACAGCCAGTATCATTTGCTTAGAAGTGGGTCAGGTTCAGATGATTCCAGCTCGTAGCCTCCGAGGTACCTCCGCTGATGCCAAGAGGAGCAGAGATAAGATGCCGCTAGTGAAACCTACTCAAGTGGCTGATGGCGCTGTCGAAACAAACAGATAAATAACAACAGCAGCAGCAGCAGCAGCAGCAACAACAACGGAAAACAAAAACCAAAGAGGTTATGATTTACTTTTTTCCAAGCTCTGATGAAATTGAAAAAAAAAAAAAACTTGCAGCCTGAAAATCAATTTTTACTTATTATGTTTTATAATTAGAAATGACAACAAGCATCAGTCAGTTCTTAACTGCTGAAATTTTTCTGTTAAAGCATCAACTCTGTTCTAAAAAGAGAGTGGCGGGACACTGCGATCCAGCAGTATCCTGCTTCCAGGCGTGGTGGCGCAGGCTTGTAATCCCCACACTTGGGAGGCGGAGACAGGAGGATCATGCAGGTTCAAAGCCAGCCATGCTGGCTTGGAGACCCTGTTTCCAAAAAAATATGTAAAAAATAGGTTTGGGAGTGTAGCCTGTAGGTAGAAGGGCTTCCGGGAACCCCAGTACCAGCAAAAAAAAAAAAAAAAAAAGTATACTTCATGACAGAGAGACACCTTCATGGTAAAAGAATAAATCATTTCCATGATTAACTTACATATTTATGATTGTTACTGTCTATAGGACTTTTACAAATATAACCTTTGAAAAGTTTTCTTTGGATAATTCTGTGCTTCATACAAACAATTAAAACCCCTGATTCCATATTTTATATTCCACATTGTACAGTTTGCAGTACATCTTCAGTTATTCAAGTTTTTATAGTTTTGCATCTTTCTATAGTTTTTGTGTGATATCATCAGCCTGAAATCTAGTTTTTGGTCACTGTTTTATTTTTAAGATTTATTCATGTTGATTCACATAGGTATAAATTATTCATTATTGTCTATCCTTTCTCTTGATAATGAATATTTAGATTTTATTTTATGTTTGCTTTAGCTTTTAATTTTCACAAAAAGAATGGTACGGTTGACATTCTTGACATATTTCTTTGATATACTTACTAGAGTTTATTGTATTATATACTTAGGGAAGAAGTTGATGAGATAAAATAAATATGCATTTTCAAATTTACTAGATATTGGCAATATGTTCTCCAAACAATTTTTTTACTTACAGTATATAAACATTCCACTGTTCTATGTATCTTCTTGCTTACATCTGTTGTTATCAAACATTTAATGTTTTGCCAAACTGATAAGTCTCAAATTATATCTAACTGAGGTTTTATCCAATTATAAAGGCAGCTAGACAGCCCTTTATATGTTTATAGGAAATTTCTCTGTGAACTGCCTACTTATGTCTTTATTTTTCTATTGGGTTTTTAGTGTGTGCCCAAAACACAACTTTCTCTCTGCTGTAATTCCAAACAACTGACCACACAATTTAAAGAAAAATTTATTATACCTTTTTGATACTTTGAAGTTTAGTCCATGGGAGGCCAGAGCTCCAAGCATGTCAGCAAAAACAGAGAGGAAGAGAGGAAGAGCTCTGCTCTCACATCATGGAGGCTGAAAGCAGAGAGAAAAAGACAAAAGCACAGTTCCCACGGCCTCACCGACGGGGACCCAGCTTCTCCAGCCACACTCCACCTGCCTAGGTTACCTTCCAGTAAATCCATCACAATACATTTATCCACTGATGATATTACAACCCCACGACCTAACTGCATCAACTCTGAACAGTAATATTGGAGCTTTTTAGGGGGCATTATATATCTAACCCTAAAAGTGTGTTTTTCATCACCGATTCATTAATTTAAAATTCTGGATAATATGTGTTTTATTATATGCTTTGCAAAATCTTCAGATCTTGGAGTGACTCTTTATCTTGTTTATGGTATATTTTGTGTAACACTTGCTTAAATTCAAATACAGTGTACTATATAAATACTTTATGGAAGCTTGTAACAAGGCCAGTTACACCAAAAAATTCCTGTTGATTTATCTTCGGGAGGTGTCTGCTTATCAGAGAATAGGGGCCACACAAAAGAGGTACTACTTGAGAGAGCAATCTCCTCTGGCATTTTTAGCTATCCTCGAACAGTTTCTATAAAATGGATACTGACTGAGGTGACACTAAAATCAGGACCTGGAAGTTAACCGACATACTCTAAATCACCTTGTGGCCACTGGACTGAGATCTTCCTCAAAAACCTCCCCCTGCTCACCCCTCACAATAAGAGTCCTCTTAATAAGAGTCCTGCACTCCCCAAACTGCTTGTCTACCTTTTGGGGAAGCCCACATTTCCCTTTGAATGTGTATTTCCCACTTTCCTAAATAAATCCCCATGTCTCTGAAATAAAAAAAAAATAGTGTATACATTTATTATTTAACCCATCCCAATGCTCTAAATAGTATCCTTTATATTATTTCTAAACTTTACATGCTTTTTTTATCTACCTGGAATTTAACTTTTCTTAATGTAGAATGTGAGGTAGGGGCTTAATTTAATTTTCCCCATAGGGATATATAATTTCTCATCAGCATTACTGAATAGTAACATTATTCCACTATTTTTAGTGGCATCTCTCTCTATTAAGTTTTCATATATATGAGTTGGATGCATACTATAAAGCCTCTATGACTTTGTGTAAGCTGGTCTCTCTGTCTGTAATGTACTTTTGACACTCTGCGGGTTCACACATATTCTACTCTTCTCTTAGGTCCTAACGTAGATGTCACTTCCTTATGAGATGGGGCTCACATTCTTTCCCCTTCTGTGTGTTGATTGCAGCCTTCTTGCAACATGTATTGCTCCAGTGATGTTAATGTGCAGAGAGTTTTCCCTGCCAGATTTTTAGCTTTTTTTTGAGGCTAAACACATTGTCCTGTTATTTTGTACTGTCAAGTAACTTGTAGCTATTTAATAAGATTATCTAAATGAATAAATTAATGAGTGAATCTTCAAAACAGAACAGCTTGAGTGACACTTGGTAGATCTGAATAATTCATCTTCCTATCTCTGGTTTATCTTTTCCCCTTGTTTTGCTGACTTCATGTAGACATGTTAACACAGTTATTATGGGTGGAGTGTGTGTGTGTGTGTGTGTGTGTGTGTGTGTGTGTGTGTAGGTAGGTAGTAGAGACTGAACTCAGGGGGCTCTACCACTGAGTTACACAAAAAATCCCTTTAATTTTTATTTTGAAACAAATTCTTGCTAAGCTGCTAAGGCTGGTCTCAAATTTGCAATCTTCCTGACTCAGCTTCCCAAGTAGTTTCGAATACAGGCGTGTCACTGTTCCCAGTTCTTGGATTGTATTTTTCTTTTTAAAATCTTCTACTTATGTTTTTTATTTATATGGATCCTATCTTATTTGTTAAACTTTTTATGCTGTTTTAATAAATGATCTCTGAGAACTAAATTGGCAATCTCACTTATGTGGTTACCCTACTTCAACCAAAAATCCCAAGCTTTGATTTTAAATCTGAAGGTAAACTCTGTGCTCAAAACAAGCTGCTACTTTGTACAAATAGATAAAATCTATAAGCATACCAGAGACTATAAGCTTATCTAATTTTACATAATTATTTTTATATATGGTTCTTTCCAACATATAAGGACTTTATAAATAGTTATTGAATATTTCCCAGCTAATTAATATGTCTCATCACATGCCTTACTCTTGAGAACAGTTTATAAAATTATAAATGCTATAAGAATAGATTTCTATACATTATTTACATCAAAGCATACATATCTTATGAACTGATATAAGTATTCACACTGTTGACATGATCTTGAATTTTCCATAGTCACTAGTTTCTGATGTTACTTAAAAAAAGATTTAAACCAACTATTGTAATGTTATTTTTCACTTACAGAAAATGATTATTTATTTTTGCCAAATTTGTCATTGACAGCTGGGTGTGGTGGTGTATGCCTGTCCCAGTACTTGAGACAGGAGGATCATAGGTTTGAAGACAGCTTCAGCAACCTAGTGAGATTTTGTTTTAACACACAAAAAATTAAAAGTCCCAGGGTATAGCTCAGAGGTAAAATGTTCCTCAGTTCAATCGCTTGTACCTACCTTTTCCCCACATATAATATTATCACTGACTATATTAGTAATAGATGCAACCATCAACTTCAAACAACTCAAAAGAGTGAGAAAATCCACATAAGAGGGCATGGTTTTGAGAATCTCAAATTCAGCCATTTGTATAGCCTGCAAGTTCTGCCTCATCTCAGAATATGGAAGCTTGGGTTTCACATTACTTATGGGTCAGCAAACCCTGCATAGTTATCTCATTTTTAAAGGAGTCTGGTTACAGTGCATTCTACACCATTTCTGCATTCTGTTATGTCTCTAATTCCTTTAATTTGCTTAAGGAAAGAACAACCACTCCCAAGATTTTCTCCACATTATTCTTTAAAGCCATCCTTAATGCCATAAGCTTTTCTCTTGAGCCTTCTCTTTCTTACTCCTAGAAATATACATTTACCATTAGCTTTCCTAGATATTCAGTCTTTTACCATTAGCTTTCTAAAATAAAGCCTTCTAGTTCCTGACCTAGTTACTCTCTTAAACTTTTAACTTTTTATTCTTAGCTTCTTAACTTTTTTCCTGGTGAATTTTCTTCTGAACAGTGCTTGCCTTGACTCTCCTATGCCTCCTCCCATTACATACATAAAAGTTTTTTACTTTCTTCCCGATCCCAGCCATATGGTTCCAAGTTTTCTCATTTGCCTCTCCTTCATTTCCTTGTTAAAAAAAAAAAAGTCTGTTTTATCTCCAATTACTGTTTTAAGTCCCAAATTTACATTTAAAGGGCATAAATAACTCTTATCTACAACCTCTGTCAGACTCTTCCTCTCTTTAGAGTTCAGTTTCCTTGTTTGCAAAATGAGGTGAATGGAAGGGATCTGTAAGGTCTATTTCAGCATAAACATCAATACGCTATGAATCTAAGATTTGTCTTCTCTGGTACATCTCAATTCATTAGGGGTTATTTATCACAGAATAGGCTTTCTGTTTTACATGGAATGTCTTGAGCACTTTGACCATCAGCACATTAAATGTTAAACTGGGTTATGGAAAAACAGAACTGGCCAGTTCTAGTGTCACAGGTATGTGTGTGTCTGTGTACAAAATCAGGCTCATTGGGAGAATGAAAAACAGAAAAACACAAGAAGCTGCTACAAAATGAACTGAGATAGAATAATCGCAGGCAAAGACGCACGTTGAGTTCCCTTTGTGACTCCCCAGAACAAATAACCAAAAGGTACTTGTCCCGCATCAGGACATCAAGGAGAGAGTTGACAGAACAGAGAAAAAGAAATTTATAATTCAGTCATCAGAAAATATATAGTGTTTTCTTACTAAGGTATTTCATCAATTGTAGGTTTAGGGGTCAGTAAGACACAACAGCAAGATCTACCGGTAAATGGAGAATCAGATTTATATGTGCAGAATATGGGAGAGGGTTACAGCCAACATCCTTGGTTTTTTTTTTTTTTTTCATTTTCTGCCATCCCAACATTATAAATAAATAAATAAATAAATAAATAAATAAATAAACAAACAAACCAAAGGTATAATTTCTGAATGCAATAAGCAGAAATAAATGGACTTTATTTTTAGCTAAGGTGTTTGTTAGGTGGTCTCTCATTAGCTAGATTGCTAATCCCATGATTAGACTATTGTGTCATAAAAGTAATAGAAAAATGCAAATATATTTTCTCCAATTTGTGTGGTAGCATATCAGGAACCAAAAAATGGTCAGCTTTAGAATGCAGAAAAGCAGAGTTCTTTTTGTTTATTTGTGGTACTGGGGATTTAACCAAGGAGTGGTCTACCTCTGAGCTCTATGCTCAGCCCTATTTTATATTTTATTTTGAAACAGGATTTCACTAAGTTAGAGAGGGCCTCACTAAGTTAACAAGCAGAATTCTTACAAAGAACTTCCTTATTTCCCAAAAACCAACTTGATAGGCTTTATGCCTTCTAAAGTTTGCTTATAGAACAATTCTTTGTTTGCAGGACTGGGGACTAAACCCAGGGGAATTCTATCTCCAAGCTACACCCCTATTTTATTTTTTATTTTGAAACAGGTTCTCACTAAGTTGCAGAGGGCCAAGGTTGGTTGCAAATCAGGATTCTCCTGTCTCAGCCTCCCAAGTACTGGGATTACAAGCATATGCCACCAAGCCCCCAGGTTTTTTCTTTTTAAAGTTCAGGCATATATGTGTTGCAAGCCCTTCTGCAAATGAGCTGCGATGACAGGATTGAACAAAAATTAAAGTTTAAAATATTACTGAATCTCTCTCTCCCTAAACAAGATAGCTATTACTCCTGCCATGGCACAGCTGAGTACATGGAGACTCAGAGTGGTTGAACTGATGCTGGCCACATGGGGCAAGAAGTGAGGGTGGGATTTAAGGCCAGGCCTCCTGAATTAAAGCACTGTGACACTCAATCCTCAGTCTCAGAAGCTTCTCCCAGACTAAGGAGGGTGTATTCCTTGCACATCCTTCTCGTGCAGTGCATGTACTTAGCAAATGAATGATGAGAATGTAACAGACATAATGAACGTCTCAGCTGAATCACTGGGTGACCACCTGCCATTGCCCTTAAATTTCCCTCCACCCCCACCTCGTCTTATGAAACAAGAACAGCTGCCTTTCTTTCTTTAGCATTATGCTTTTTAGGGTGTGTATAGACAATGGTGCCAAATATGCCAGAGATCCTAGTAGGAGCATCCCTTCCTTGATTAGAGAGATCATTTATATATTCATGAAGTCATTGCCCCATTCAGGCCACTATGTGAGGGACAGTGGAAAGTGCAAACTAAAGCAGGCATCACAGACTATTTATACCAATGGATATAAGAGTGTAATCTCTCTTTGTGTAATTGGGGGGGGGGGATCAGATGGTTGAGTTTCCAAAGAAATTAAGAAAATGAATCTCAGTTCAAATAAACAAAAGTCTTCTGTGGAAAAGAAGTAGCACTCAGCCCTAAGATAGTCCAGCTCCTCAGCACATGTTTTCAAATATCAAAGTGGAATGAGGAGTGCAAATGCTAGAGACAATGTTAACTGGTACCGGGCGTCTCTCTTTCTCCATCGGAGTAAATTAACTCAAGATGGCGTCCATTATCTTTACCTCTGCTTCTCTTCCCCCCTACCCAGCTGCCCTCACCGCCTAAAGGAAAATGCCTGCTGATGGCACTTCCTGGCACGACAGCAACTGTGATCTTTTCAGTGCTGTTCGCCTTCTGATGCTCCCTTAACTCAGTGACCCACCGGTGCTGGCTGGGGATGCAGAGCCAGGTCCAGCCTGCAGGAGAGAAAATTCCTTTCATTCATCAACAGATAAGAAGTTCTGACAAGCCTCTCGGGGGAGCAAAAAAGAAACACACACACACACACACACACACACACACACACACACACACACACAAAGATTGCCCTGTAACACAGAAACACAAAGCAAAGGAGCCAAAGACAGACCCACGGAGGCCTTCTGTTGGCCGGGGCAGACAGGGAGTCTGCTATCAGAATGAAATGCGATGAAGTCCAGAGCCCCTCTCTCTGTCTCTACCTGCTTCTTCTCAATGTCACTATCGGCCAAGAGTTTGATACAAAACAGATCCCCTGAAGTATTCCAGTAACTCCTTGGGACCACCAGGGCAAAAACAAAAACATTCAGGGCTTGACACTTACCAGGGCAACTTGCCAAGCTTATCACATGTGAAAAGAGCTGCTGGGAGAGAGAAATCTTGCTCGTGTTCACAAGGCCGGGTGTTAAATCTCTGAGAACCAAGGGCATTTTCCATCCTGAGCAGCCTCTGAGTTTGGGAATAGCACTTCTCTATGAACTGCCAGAAAGGGCAATTATCCATGCTATGGCAGAAAAGGCTGGAGCAGAACTTGAAAGGTCATTGTGAGGGGGGAACAGGGATGATTAGTCTACCTTCTTGCCTTCAAGTCTGAATGCTCAGGAATGACCCCCACCTTACAGGGGGTATTTCACACATCCTTTATGTAAAAATCTGCTGCAAATCCAGCCTTCAGGAAATTCTGACACCAACCTGATCTTTGCAGCATACATTTCTTTCTCTTCCTGTAAGCTCCATCAGAGATGATAACAGCGCACACTGCAGCCTCTCTTAAGGCCTTCTGTGTGCAGACACCATGCCAAGCATCTTCTGTGGGGGTTTCCAAGTGATCTTCCTCCCTGCCCTACCAGCTACACTGTTACTGACCTCATTTTCCAGATGAGGAAACCGAGATACAAAGAAAGTGCCTGAGACCATGTGGCTGATGAGTACTAGAGCAGAAATTTAAACTTGCTTCCCATTGGATCTGATATTTTTTAACAATGTTTTACAGGGACACTTCCTCCTTTTTCATCTTAGGTTTGTCTCATGGCTAAACAATCTTTTTTGCCTCTAAGCTTCTCATGCTCCATATCTTTAGTCTTATCTCTTTTTATATCTCTGTTTTCATAATAAGATTTGTTCCCAATATTGTGTGACCCTTCTAATATATGTTTTAGGTTTAAATGCAAGTCAGCTTGTATGTGTTATGTTTATACATATGCCCTATATCCTGCTGTTATATCTTTTTTTCAGCTGTCTATCTTTCCAATCTGATATGAATTTTTTATATTTCTTATAACTGCTATGAAAAGTTGCAAATTTCTGGCCTTTTGAGATAAGCCCTGATATCTCAAGTTGAGGTTCACCCTTCAGATATGATTTTCTGTGTTTAATATGCACCTATGCATACCATCCCTGATGCAAATTTTTAAGAAACTTTGTGAGGGTTCCAATTATACATTATTGATGTTTTTCTAAGGCTGAACAGAACCAACTTGTTTAAGATTGTGGCAAAATGGTGAAGACTCTGTGACCCAAAAAAATGACTATTAACTCCATTTGACCTGAAGGGGCACCTGGCCAGTGATCTAACTCTTCACACCTTAATGGAAATCATAACAAGTTGGGCTTTTTCACTATACAACCTTATATATGCCTTTGTCCCACAATGCATAAGAGACCTACTAGTGGATGGACATTAAGTCAGTGAACAAATCAGATAACACATCTCTGCTCCTTGAATTTTATCCCCTAGTGAAAATTTACAGATATACATTATGTTAATTATGTCATAAGATTTAATAAATGAGAAATGAAAAGATGATTCAATAACTCTTTGTTAAATATGGGGTAGATTTTATACAGTGTTTGTCAGGTGCTGGGGATAAAGGAGAAACCAGAACAGGTCTGTTTCCTGCCATTATGTTTTTTATTGTCTTTGGACTCTGTTTATAATTTAACTGTTTTTCCTTGCATGTAGTTTTTTTTTTGTTGTTGTTGTTATTTTTTTACCAGTATGCTACTCTGGAGGTGGAAGGAACATGGAGATAGTTCCTGCAGAATCCATTTCTTGTCTTCTCTTGTCAAATGATTTTTGGTCTGTTCTTCAAAGAGTAGGCACTGCCTAAAACTTAGAGGGCAGAAAGCAATAGCCTGCCTCTGCCCTTTCCTCTTTCTCTCTCTTTGATGATGGCTGTCTTTCCTACAAACTGGCTCCTGCTAATCATGGATGTTTTAACTCCATGTATCTGGGCTCTGGGAGTGCCACCTTTTCTATCTTTATTCCTGCCCTTAGAATGGCAGTGGCTTCTTGGTGTTCATTATGTTATCAACTCCTTTTTAACCTTTATGTGACCAAACCCTTGCATTAAGTCTCCTTTCGTTCAAAGACTTAAATTGGTTTTGTTTTTTCTTATGGGCTGCTAAGTGAAGAAGTGGGTTTTAATGAGATTTTAGAAATATGACAGGCAAAGCAAAAGTGGGAATATGGTGTGCTATAAAATATGTGAGAGGAGATACTTTATTCGTTTCCTAGGGCTGCTGTAACAAAACACCATGGACTGGGCCACTTAAACAACAGAAGCTTATTTTCTCACAATTCTGGAGATTACAAGTCCAAGATCAAGGTGTCTCTTTGCTTGGTTTCTCTTGGTTTGCAGAGAGATTTCATCTCCCAGCTGTGTCACCTGGTCCTCCCTCAATGGATGCACAGCTTCCAAAGCACCTCTTGCAAGATTATAAAGTCAGACTGGATTGAGATCCACCCTAACAGCCTCAAGCCTCATTTTAACTGATTTACCTGTTCAAAGCCTTTGCCCCCCATATGGCCATATTCTGAGGTATTGGAGCTAGGACTGCAACATATAAATTTTGGGCAGTACTCAATTCACTATATAACACTAACTTAGTTGAAAGACGAGGGAGGTGCAACTAGGAAACTGATCAACAGAGTAATAGAAAAGACACCAGCAGCCAGCAGCCATTTATTTGGTGTTCACACAATTGAATTACCTTTAAAAATATAATATGCTAGCCACTGGATATAGGCCTGGATAGACTGAATTTCTCCCCTGCCATTAACTTTGCATGGAAGAGGTAGAAAATAAATGGAATAATTAAATATAATATTATTCATCTTAGGTTAGATTAAATAGAGGGGACAGCTGAAGGAATCTTAGCAAGAAAAATGTGCCCTATTAAGAAGACTGGAAAATGGTTGTACAGGGTTTTAAAACTTACAATGCGAAACAAGCGAAGAATAACAGTGGGAAGAAAATTGTAAGTAGAATCAAGCGCACATTTTCAAAGGGAGAGAACTGTAAAAGAAAGATAGCATAGACTATTCGGCCTTCGTGAAAACCAGAGAGCAGGTTTGACTTTGGATATGTGTGTGCAGTGAGAGACAGAACTGAGTAGAGCTTCTTAATATTCCTTGTAGTGCTTTTTATAACTCATTTTTAAAAATATCCGGACGTGTTATTTATTGTTTGAGCTACTGATTTGGTTTCTCATATTTATTCTTTTTGGTTTGTTTTAACCTTTGAGAAAAAAATCACATCACTCTTTTCAGGTATCGCGCCACTAACTCTTGGACACTTCTGGCCCTGGGGGTCCCTCACAGTCCAACTCCCAAGAAGTTGCTAAGAACACTTATTAGAACAAATAAAAGACCAGAGACGGTTTTTAAAACACTTTGCTTTACTTTCCATGGGCCACGTGACTGGCCCAAAGTCAATGTTAAAATAAAGTTAAAGCATAAACTTTGGGTCCTGTTGCTTCTTTTCAGCTTTTTCAGTAGATTTCTTTCCCCGGTGCTTGGTGTCATTCGAGAAAATTTAGAGTGACTCTCTTATAGAGCTTTGATTTGAAGAATACACAGCTTGTCCATTGACACTATTTAGGTAGGAGAATAAATTAAAATGAACATAATACTTATAGATTACTTGTGTGAATTTGAAGATTTTATACTTTATCATATATATCATAGGTGAAAAGCTTCTCTTTAAAAGTCATTAAAATTCTTACAACAAGGTTTTCTTTTTCTGGAAAACTTTGGTTCAAAATTTGAAGAGATTTCTTCATATAATATTACTTACTACACATAGCAAAGAAGGCTTTGAGTATAGTAGACTTTGTCTATAGTAGAGAGGAGCCTACGGCTTTTTTTCTCATTAGGACTAAGTTGTAGGCTGGGCGTGGTGGTGCACGCTTGTAATCCCCGCTCTTGGGAGGTGGAGACAGGAAGATGGCACAGGTTCGAAGCCAGCCGCGCTGGCTTAGGAGACCCTGTTTCCAAATAAAAATATAAAAAAATAGGTCTGGGAGTGTAACCTGGAGGTAGAAGGGTTTCCAGGAACCCAAATATCACCCCCCAAAAAAAAATAATAAGTTGTATGCTATTGAAACAGATTTTAAAAACACCAGTGACATCTTCCCAGCAATTAAGATTGAGACTATTTGACTTGGGAGTTTTTTGAGTTCTTACATTGTTTTGCATTTCTACCTCCAAGGAGGAAATTGATTCTAAGTTATAGCAAGAGAGCACTGAGTTAGATGTAAAGAAGAACTTTGTGTGTCAGCCTGATTAAACACTGGCGCAAATTAGCAGGGAAGCTTATGGAATCGCCATCTGTGGAGATATTTCAAAAATAGAATTGTCGATTTTCTTCTTTGGATGATTTAGGAAATGCCCTTCCTGGCAAAGAGATGGACCAAATGGGCTCTTTTTGGTTTTCTTCTCCTAAGAGTCTTCCTCTACATTTCTTGAAAGTGTTTGTTTCCAAAGTAGAATGTAGAGCATTACGCCTTTAGCAAAAGCGGGTGTGTGCGAGGTGTGTGCATCCACGTCCTTCAGTAGAAGGCTGGAAAGAAAACATGGAGTTATTTTAAAATCAAAACGATGATTATTTCCTAACCAGTCATGTTGACTGAGTCAAATAGGACTTTCTCAGACTTTGTAGAATTTTTTCAATTTTTGATGCCTCACGCTGCTTTCTCTGCCCACACTTGAGGTGTAGGCCTGATCCCGTATCCTACTCTCTCTTGTTCCTTCTTTTTCAAGTCAACTTCATGTTTTTCTTAGGTTTCTGTTTTCAAATGAAAAAAAAAAAATCCTGCTGATAGTGTCATAAATGTTTCTCTGAGTTTCAGAACTGCATTCTGACTACCTGCCAGGTACATCTACCTGAAAAGACCTCCAGGAATTCAACTCAACATGTGCCATCCTGAAGAGCTCGTAAAAGGTGATCTAGACTCTTAATCTCTAGCCTCCCCTTCAGCACCTTGTTTTGTAGCCTCCTCAGCCTCGCTTGTTGCCCTAGCAGTCCCCAACATGCTCCTTCTTCTGGGTCCTCAATATCTCGTCAGCCTTATGTTAGGGAGCCAACAACTTTCCCAGGTGATCCAACATAGTCATAGAAAATAGACCCAATCCTCTCCTCTGGCACTATCGGTTTCTCATGGTGTTATGTGAGTTCAGTGCCCTTTCTATAGCTGCCAATTCCTCTTGTCTGTCTTTCCTCTGCTTTGAATAATCTCCCTACCTGACTGCAAATTGGACCTCTACAATGAGACCCCTATTTCTAGCCTTTGCTCATCTTTGAGTCCTCCCTCGTGTGCATTAATTATTTCATATACCTTCTCAGCACATTTTTCCACATGACTATGGAGAAGATACATAGCATGAGAGGAGGGCACCGAGTATCCGAGGTCATATTGCATGTATCACACTCCAGCAATGAGACCCTGGTGATAGACTTCTCAGTGCCTTGGTTTTCTCAGGTATAAAATTAGCTATAAAATGCTAGGCATGATGGCACAAGCTTATAATCCCCACGCTTGGGAGGCGGAGACAGGAGGATCGCGCTGGTTCAAAGCCAGCCTTGCTGGCTTAAGAGACCCTGTTTCCAAATAAAAATATATAAAAAAATAGGTCTGGTAGTGTAGCCCGGAGGTAGAAGGGTTTCCAGGAACCCCAGTACCACAAAAAAAAATAAAATAAAATAAATAAAATTAGGTATAAAAACAAGACCATTCCACAGTATTGAGAATGAAAACACTCAACTGGGTATATTGGAAAAAAATTAAAGAAGTAAATTGTCCCTACAATCAAAGATCTTATGTTAATATAATGGTAATAAACCATGAATGTATTATCATCATCATAATCATTATCATCACAACTTTCTTTAACGCTGCCCTTCCTGCCCAGCATTATTCTAAAATAAATGATTCATTCAGTAGTAGGTACATTGGAAAACTCTCAAAATAATTACCCCAACCAGGGTCATTTAGATTCAGTGGCCTTTTTTCCTGTTAGCCAGGACAATTCCCTAGAGCATATTCTTAAGTACTTAATCAGTCTATTTTTAAATGACTGAAACTATTTCTCTCCTTGCCACATCCCATGGAAAATTGTCCTGTAAAATACTAGACATAAATTGCAGGAAATTCCTTTTCTGAGTTTTGCTTTTCTTTCAATCATCTGAAAAGCCTCATATCCAGTAATTTCATTGTATAGAAGTGCTATCATCGTGCAGTTTTTATGCCAAGTATTTACAGCTCGTTGTCTCATTGCTTCTAAGATTTTCCTCCTAAGATATCATAGCACATGCAATTAATCCTTCATTCCTTCAAGATATTAGTCCTAAGTAGCCAAATCTTAGTTATCTTTGAATCCATTTGTGTCTTCAAATTGCTTCCCATTTATCTAAAGTTCTTTGGCAAACTCTCAAAAAGTTAAACGTCACTTTATGTGGTATAATGTTGATGATAATAAAAACAATAAAACATACAGAAATCAAAGGAAGAAGAATATGAAAAGAATGATTCCTTACATCAATTAGTGCCTTATAGTATACAGAACACTCTGTACATCAATTATAGTGTCTTCTCTAGACATTGGACTCTCAAACCAATATGTGAGATGAAGATTGCCTACAGTTAAAATTACCCTTAAAAATCCCCTAGGAAGTTCCACATGCAATATCAACATACCATTTCTCAATCAGTCCAAAGATTTCTTTTTTTTTTTTTTTCTTCTGCTATTGGAACAGATCTGTTTCTTTGGTTGAGCTCCAGATGAAGCAGTTGGCTTGCATTGAGGGACCATGTTGCATGAAAAATAAGTATCTTTAAACACTAGAATCACACTCCTGCACCATCAGGTGCCCACATTATAAGAAGCAGCCGTAGGGAGACAGAAGCTCAAGCAAAATCAGCCTCTCATATCACTCTCGCCCTGCGGCATGTGCTCCGGTGCCAGAGGGTTGTGTGGAATGGTCCTTGCCAATGCTTCTCTCGCTCTTCATCTCTGTTTCTCTCTCCATCTCTGCCCCTCATTTATTATCATCCTTCATTCTCTCCATCTCTCTTTCTCTCCCTCTCTCTGTTTCTCCCTCTCTCTTTTTGATGAAAAGATAGGCATATGATATATTTAAGTTCAATAAAGCTATTGAGATGCTATCACTGAACCTTGTTTGAGTACCTTAACCACCTGAAGATGTACATAAAAATTAACTCGTTTTACAAGTATAAACATATGAGCACACAGAATATGCCTGCAAGATTTAACACGTAAAAATACAGGATGCCTAGTCAAATTTCATTATCTGATAAACAATGAATGATTTTGTAGAATAAAAATGTCCAACGCAATATCTAGGACAAACTTGAGCTGAAAATATTTTATCAGTTAAATTCACATTTAACTGAGCATCCAATATTTTATCTGATGCCTCTACCTAGAAGGTATAATTTGACCTGACATAGTCTTACCTCCATGCCTCTTATGTCATGCAATGGTGCTGCTCATATTTTGAATGTATTCATCTTCGTACCACCTTTGTTTACACCAATCTTACATGTCTACCTTATAATCATGACTGAAATGACTTTCAGATTATTTTTAAAAATTACTTAATCTAAGAAGGAATAATCAACATACAAAATATATTTTCTCATTAAAATACTTTATAAACTAAGATTCAATTACTGGCAAAGAATATCTCCTAAGTGTATAATTTTGAAGATGAAATACCTATTGAATTTTACTTTAAAAAGTTATATGATGGCCAGGCATGGTGGCACATGCCTGTAATCCTAGTACTTGGGAGGCTGAGATAGGACAGTGATAGATTTGAGGCTAGCCTCAGCAATTTAGCCAGGCCTTCAGAAACTTAGCAAGATCTTCTTTAAAAATAATCAGGATATGGCCCAGAGGTAGAATGCCCTTAGGTCCAATACCCAGTAACACACACACACACACACACACACACACACACACACACACACATTTTACCTGGGTGTGAATCCTAGGGAAAATTTGAGATTATAGTTAAGGCTTTTGTTGCTTACACAGGATGGAAAAGGTCAAAGCCAAAAAATAAAGAAAGGCCATTCACATGTCTAACAAATTGGGCTTATACTCATGATGTCACTAAGAGCCAATTAGAAAGTTCACTTGATATAAGCCCTTCTGACTCCATTTCACAATAATTGGTATTGATAGCATTTTATTGCTGCTATATACTTTGCTCACACCAAGAACGATGGATTCTGATCCAGAAAAATGTGATGCTTTCACAAGGCAAGCACTGTGTTATGTTATTTTTACTACACCATGTTACCTGGCAGGCAATTACAGTTCTGGGTTTTAACATTGTTTTCCAAGAATAACAATCATATAATGTTTAGTTTGACTAATGTAGAGTTTGTGACTGGCCACCTGTTGGAAGAAAAATAAGACATTTCTGTGGATGAAAGGTCTGAGATAAATCATGAAAGGTTTTGAGATGGGGATAGCATGTTCTGTTCTCTACACCAAACAATCTAAGAGGTGAGGAAAATTAGATAATAGACCAAAAGCTGAGTGTTATAGAGCTTTTGATTATCTTTAAAACATGTCCCAACCATCTGTAGACAGGGATGGAAGGCTCTTGTATTCATGACATTTAAGTCAAAATAGCTCCAGAACTGAATTTTAATCTGGTAGTAAAATGCCCTATAAAGAATTAGGGGGAAATATTTGAAAAAGTAATTAGTGAATTATTGCAAGGGGGTCATGTGGCCAAAGCATCTGACTTTAAAGCCACTATTTAACCATGAGGCAGAGGCCCAGGAGACTTGTGTGTATGGAGAAAGTACAGCCAGAGTAACTATTAGCTCTACCACCTCCAGTTAGGAAAATTTTCTACTCTAAGGCTCATTTTTCTCATCTGCAAAACAGGAATAAAGATGTTGAGATTTGTACCGGGCATGGTGGCGCACACTTGTAATCCCCATGCTTGGGAGGCAAGACAGGAGATCGCGCAGGTTTGAAGCCAGCCGCACTGGCTTAAGAGACCCTGTTTCCAAATAAAAATATAAAAATAGGTCTGGGAGTGTAGCCCAGAGGTAGAAGGTCTCCCAGGAACCCCAGTACCACCACCACCAAAAAAAAAAAGATGTTGAGATTGCTTTAAAGTAATTAACATAAATAAAAAATCCTCATAAATAAATACCCAATAAATGAATCTATTATTAATGATAAATTATATGGGTAGGAAGAATAAGACTTGTTTGTTAGATCTTTTATTCAACCAACATTAAGTGAGTGTTGGGTTACATTTGTCTAGAATAGAATTTTAAGAAGAAGACTTTTCATCCTCAGACTGATAGTCTCTCCCTGGTACCTTCCCATGTCTTTCCACCCAATTTTGCTGCTCTCATGCCATCATGGAAGGCTGTAAGTTTGTAAGGATGTAAGTAATAGTATGGATAATATTTCTTGTGCTTGGAACTATGTGCCTTATTTTACCTAATTTTAGTGCATACAACATCTATGTGAGATAAGTATCATATTGCTCATATTAGAAACGAGGAAACTGAGACATACAGGGTTTTTGTAATAAAACATACCAGTCAGTGGTAGAGAGATGGAATTTTCATAACCATGAAGTATGTACTACCTTAGCCACTACAATCAGAAGAGAATGCCCGAGAGTCTCTTAATAGATGACTCACCATCTTTACATTGTAGAATAATGGAAAGGCTAAACTTTTCATTTCTAGGCTCACTAAAATGATATTGTCTTGCATCCAGAATGGAAACTGAAGACTAATTCCTATATCAAAGTGCCATTGTATCAATCTCCTGGGTTTCTTCTATGAGTATGCATTCATTAACATTCATGTACTAGTCCCTCTAATTGCTGATGTGATCAAAATCAAAGGGTTAATGAACTAAGCTACCCTTGCTAAGAATAATCTCTGTGAAGACCACATGTGGTAATTCTAATGAGCTATTTTACAGCAAATGTACTTACAAAGACCATGAAGGAAACAGAAAAAAAGAGTTTCTAAGTCAAATTAAAAATAAGTATAAAAAAAAGCCAATTTTCAGTCAGGCATGGTGGTACATGCCTATAATCTCAGTACTTGGGAGGCTGAGGCAGGAGGATTGCAGGTACAAGGCCTTTAGCAACTTAGTGAGGCCCTCAGAAATTCAATGAGATCTTGTTTCAAAATAAAAAATAAAATAGGGCTGAGGGTGTAGCTCAAAGGTAGGAAGACACACAGTTAAATTTCCAGTACACACACACACACACACACACACACACACACACACACACACAGAGCTAATTTAAGTCCATCTACACCTTTTCATTCTAAATCTCCAATCTTCTTCCCCCAAGATAGAAAAACAGTTTATCAATGAATAACCACTCTTAAACATTCACAGAGCAACTGGATGCAAACTTTTACTATGGAGAAACTGAGTCACCAGAGAACTAGCAATACCTCTACTCTTCAGAATGAATTTTTCAACTCATAGTTAAAATCAAAAGGCCTGATTCACAACCAATTTCTTAAGGTTTTTAATAGTAATATTTATTTTCTCACTTGGCAAAACAAAAATATCTCTATATCCTTTATTTTTAAATACTATACTATTTCATTTTACTACTCTTTTCACAGTTAATTTTAATCATATATTTTGTAGCCTAATGAAGAAACAACACACATTGTTCAAGAAATAATAAATTTGAGATTCCAAATGAAACAGGTGAGTATTCACCTCCCCAAAAATATCTTGTTCAGGTCAGTGCCTACCTGGCTCTTATGATGATTTCTTCTATATAGGAACAAAATGTGTGAAGGCCTTGGACATGACACTAATGACAAACTTAGAGGAGTCCTTGGCCGAGATATTTGTCCAAATATACAGAGAAGCAAGAAGCAATGGAGAAACGAGGGATATCCGTGTGCACATTATTCTTACGAAGGCTTTATCAATAGGGCAGCTGGCCTAATACTTCCCTTAGTACCCTCAAGTCAGAGAGACAAACAAATGGTCCTTTAAACACTCAATGGAATGAAGGAAATTCAATCAGTTGACACAGTAGGGCTGACATCAACATGATGAGGACATTTTGTCAATGAAGTGATTCTCACTTTTAGCCTCATTGCATCTTTCTCAGACATTTCTGTTTTATTTATTTTAACTTCTTCTTGGTGCATTGTAGTTGTATATCTTAATGGCATACAAGATGGTGGAGGCATACATGCACAGATCACCCAATTAGCCCTCAGCCAATTACCACCCCATTCCTTCCCCCTCCCTCCTTCTCATGTTTGGCTTAGTGATTGATATGTTTGTTGATGTACATTCCTGTTTTAACTTCATCTCTTTCCCTGTCATTCCTGTCTCCTTCCCAGAACAGCCATTCTGTTCTCTGTGAGTCAGTTATTCTTGTATAGTATCTCTCCCTTCACCCTCTTGGACACCTATTTACTATCCTAATCAACCCTTCCTCACCTCATGACTCCGTTGGCCTTTTGTTGGTGTGGTTTTATTTTGTTGGCTCTTGCTTTTTTTTTTTATTGCTCCAGTTTCTGGTTTTCACTGTTCCAGGTCCAGTCTGCTCAAAATGCTTTAGAACCCTCAGCCAACACATTCATTTTTCTCTCATTTGCTATATGTGTGCTGGGGAGACTTCGGGACATTTAGATGGTCTCTTAAAAGCTGTTCATAATGAAGATGGGGGACACTAGCATGAGATAAAGTATCTGAAGTTGCTTTGAAAAATGCTTTGCAGTACCAAATGTGTTTGAATTTGGACCATTATATTAGGTGGCTACTGGAAGCAGGGTCTACTTACTCTTTTGGCACCATGAATGAATCCTCTCTCTCCTCAATGCCTTGGTGTTTTTAACAATGGGATAAAAGACTGTTCACCATCTGGGTATTGTGAAGCATGTTCAACTCTAGACATTCTGAAATGAAGGGGGAAAAGGAATACCTTATTGTTCCTAATGAAAGCAGGACATGCCATTCTACCCAGGTGGCAAATGAGTGCAGAAGCTCAGTAATCGTGTGTGCATGTGTGTGTGCGTGTGTGTTAGTTACTGGGGACTGAACCCAGGGGCATTCTATCTCTGAGCTACCCTTTTGCCCAGACCTTTTTTATATTTTTATTTTGAAACAGGGTCTCACTAATTTGCTGAGGATGACCTTAAACCTATGATCCTCCTGTGTCAGCCTTCCAAGTACTGGGATTAACAAGAAATATGACTCTTATAGAGGTAACCTCTGTTTCTTAAGTCAATTTCTCTTTTCTAGTCAGCACTGATATGAAGTTACCAATGCCAAGACTTTAAATCTCAGGTTCAACATGAGAAGAATGAGATTGGGACTCACTGGGAGCTGGGAGCTAAGGATATATGTTGAGAGCTGGCTTGATTGAACAGGCAGAGACTATTGCCGCTTTGCCTTCAGCAGCCCAGATGTTATGCAGAGAGGCTGAGGGTGAGACTCATAGTCAGAAAGGAGGACAGGAGGGAGGGGAGGCTAAGGGGGAGAAGAAAATTGAAGAGGAAAAACAAAATAAAATAAATTATCATAAAAATGTAAAATATCAAAAAAATCCATTTAGGAGTAAAAACACAAAACAGCTCTCATCCATCAGGGACACAGCTGGTAGCAACTCTTATTTCAGAGCCCAGCCGGTGGGCATTACTGTGTGGAATTACTTTAGAATCCTCGGTATTGTTTAACATTGACCAATAGCTTCTGGAGAAGCTTAGAATACTTCAGGCATCTTCCAGGAAAGCAGTCTTTAGGAATATTTTAATCTACCCGAAGGTTAAAAAGAAGAGAGAGAATGAGCTGAATTTTGGAGATTAGTAAATACACATTAAAATAATATCAAGTGATAGGAGCATAGCTTCAAAAAACATACCACTTTGAATTGAGCAAAATAAAAAAAATAACTTGATCAGTGTCTGGGAGGGCATATTACCTACCAGCATATTACTGTTGGCTTGAGTTTCATAGGCAGACAGAAAAATTTCTTCCTTTCTTCTGTGGAGAGAAGAATTTTCAGGTCTGTCTAAGGATCTTATGATGGATAGGCGTGTGCCACCGCACCTGGCTATCACCAGTGAACAATTTGCTACACCCAAACAGTAGTTTCTAGCAAAGGTAGAATAGAAGAAATGTCTTCTCGGAGCACAGTATGCATTCCTCCTACTGAAGGATGATCACACAAAGAGACATTTAATTTTGTTCTGTATTGGAATACTGAAATATACCAGTCTTTGAATTTGCAGAGAGGATGGCAGACTTTCAAATGAAAGTAAGTTTCTAGGATTTTAAAAACATTTTTCTTATCTTTGAAAAAAAAAAAAACAAGCACAACATGAGTCCACATTAGGCAAACAGGTGTGTGAGTCTAAGATGTTGAAATTCATGGTTACAAATTAACATTTTAGTTGTTTCTTGGTTGTTGGCATATTCCATGAAGATTTGTAGCTACCTTTAATATTTTCTTTCAAAACTAGTAAGATATATACAAATATATGCTTGAATTTATAAATAAATATATATATATATATTTGCAGTGAAGTGATTTGGAAAAATAACATACTATTCAATATTTCATAAATATATACATATAGATATTATATTAATGTGTTAGAAGTTTTGACAACTACATCCTATAGACAATGGCACTAAATTAATAACACCATTTTGAATACTCCTACAGAAATTTCTGGTTTTGTGACTAAGAGTTGTTGATTGGCTATGCTTTGATAGTAATTTGTTTCATGGCTTAAAGTATAAATTAATTAAATTGAAAGGCCGTGTGAGCCAATGAAAGAAACCTAGATTTTGGCATTAAAAGCCCTGTGTTTCTGGGTGTGGTGGTGCATGCTTGTAATCCCAGTGCTTGGGAAGCTGAGACAGAAGGATTGCACAGGTTTGAAGCCAGCCTCAGCTACTTAGTGAGGCTCTCAGCAACTTAGTGAGACCCTGTTTCCAAATAAAATATAAAATAGGGCTGGAAGTATAGCCCAGAGGTAGAAAGCCTCTGGGTTCCACCCCTAGTATATCACACACACACATACACACACACACAGCCCTATGTTCAAGACCTAGAAATGCAAATAAGTGTGTCTCAATTTCTTACCAATAATTGGGATCTTACTTTATAGTTTATTAAGAATATTAAAAGACACAACATATTAGAAGTATTTCTGTAATATATATCATGAATAAAATAGATATCGTAATTACCAATAAGCAATAATTTATTTAATTAATAAGTCACCCAAAGAATATTTCTCCTTCCCACCCAGTGTCATAATATTTATCATTAATGTCAATATCTTTGTTAAAAGAGAGGAAAGAACTAAGAAAGATTTTAATTATTATTCATAATAAAATCCTTTTTATGGAGATGTTAACTTATATTAGTTAAAATGGTAAAGTATCCATAAGTTGTTTTCTCCCCTCCAAAAAAAAATAAAGAAGACATGTAAAAATATCTTTTTTAAAAGTAATAAAATATGAATGAAGCAGCATAATAAAATATATTATTATTTCAAATAACATGGTACAACTTAAACACAGGGCTTCACCACGTTTTCAAGCAGCTCAGGTTAAATTAATTATTTGAGGCTTCCTAATATAGTAAAAGAATGTAAAAGTGTTAAATGGGATTACAAAAAATGTGATATACTCTACCTCCTTATATTTAGCAAAGTAATATTTTGAGAAACACACAAAATATACCCTGACTGTGCACACGCACCCCTACACACTGCTGGATGAGCCCTGTGCTGCCCTCTTCCAACCTCCTCCCCATCTGCAGAGGCTCCGCATTAAGCACATTATTTTTATGATCTAACAGCCAGATTTGAGTTTGGAATATGCACTGGGTAGCAGCCAATCAGTTTTTCAAAATGAATAACAATGTTGCTCCAGATAGTCTTATCCAGCAAGAATTATCAAGGTTCACCAGAAGAATTCAGTGTATGTGAGCAGCATCCTAGATGTGCCTGTTTTTATCTGCTTCTGCAAGGACAAAGCGATTCCTTGCATTTCGAAAGCCAGTGATCACTAAGTCATTTTCCTCCTATATTATTCATTGTGAAACAAAAATAAGGCAGCCTGTCCATTCCCCTTCTGTGTACTCATGCACTAACCTCCACATGGCCTTTTAATTATGCCACCCCCTAACTGATATTTTTTGGAAGAGGAATTGTCTCTCCATGGAGTTATTCTTGTAGGTTGGCAGATGACGGGGAAAGAGGACCCCCAATACGAATACTCTCATCCATTCTAACCAACGCCAAGGCCAAGAAATGCACTGAATCTATAAACGGACCTCCCACATTCTCGATAGGATGTTTTCTGTGCATGGTGATCCACAAATATTATCATTCCATGACAATGCAGTTTCATCAAGGTACGTCTCAATCCACGGGATACGAGTCCCACACAACAGACGGAGCCTTTGGCGGAGCTCTGCGCACGCTGCGTGTGTTACTTACTGGTTATATTGCAGTGGCCACACTGAGTCCCGTATGGCGCCGTATTAAGGAATGGCATGCAAGCACCTTCTGTTGAAACATCTGCGACAGGGAAATTTCAGGCATTTTTCCAGATAATTTTTGTGCTCTGGACCAAATTTTCATTAGGACTCTGAAACCTGGCAAGCAGTATTGTTGTGTATGATTTTTTAATAAACTGGGACATGCCTTTGTTAAGGGAGTGAGAAAAGGGCTCTCTGGAGACTCTTTCCTATTATAAAAAGTTCAGAAAAAATATGACAGCTCACAAAATAACATCTCCTAACTTTTTTTTTTTAAGTGCAAGGTTTTCAGGCTTTCCTAGACATACAGATAAAATTCACAGTTTGGGATGCAATCACACAAATGCAGATTTTTACATCTTGGAGTAAATGATTCCAATGGTGGCTTTCCTTAAACACGTGCTTGTTAAGAAGGCACACACCAGCAGAGATGGGTTTTATGTATTTAATTTTTAATGCTGACTGCCAGGAAAAAAAAAAAAAAACTGTGCAAGAGTTTTTGCTCGCTTTTAGAGAAACTGTGTCTCAGAATTAGGAATAAAAGTGAAAGTTTGAGTTTGTGCCTATTTGTACTTAAAAAAATGTGATATTACCAACTAGCATTGTTCATTTTTCTCACTCACTGAAATATTTTTTTTTTCATTTTCTTTCTTCACCGCCAATAACCACCCTACTACAATAACGTCGACTAGAAAAACTCCCTCTTGTAATTCTTTAATTCCCGGGGCCCTGCTACAAACACTAATGCAAAACAAACATGCTTGGCAGTTAATATGTGCATTATCATTATGTAAATAGGCACGTTATCATTATAATTCGATGATGTTGTTCTCTGTATAGCCTTTTTTTCCCTTTCTAAATATATTATGCAATTTAAGTTATAATGCATATTACACCACCGAGGCTGTACAAACACTCTAGGTCCTGGATTATTAGTAGACTGTATATAACAAAATGTTCGCCACCTATGTACATGGTCCTTGATGCTAAGACTCCCACACACACCGCCTAACACCACTTCCCATTGTTCAGCTCCACCACAGCTGTGCACAGAAGCCTTTGAGATTAACATCCATCTTGCTGTTCAAATTGAGTACCACATTATGACATTTCATATTGACAACATTATAAGCTGAGACGTTCACGTTTTAAACTCGATGAGATGAATGATTTAGTCCTAGCAGAAAATAGGCTGTATATCTGAACCTTATATGAACTAGGGACAACTCATGTCACAGTCTGTTTGGAAATGTTACAGTGTTTGCATAAATCCATTGCTTATGCATAAGCACCAGGGAACTGGGATCCGGAGGCAGGCAGTAATCTGTAAAGTTCTTGCGGTGCTTGATAAGCATGCAAGATGCATCTCACATTCTCCTTGGTGAATTGCAAATATATATGTAAGAAAGAGCATATAGCCAGCTGCCTCTGGTATAAAAAGATCAACGCGGATTTCTTCACTGGGGATTGGAAAAGAGCACAGAAGAGATGGGTGTAAGGAAAATGAAGGGCCCGGGTCATCAATTAATTTACTTGGGCCCCTAAGATCAAGCAAAACTCATTGGAAAAAGGTTTTCGGTCTCATTATTTGTCTTCACGTGCTTTAGTTGTCAGAATTATTGGACGAATCACCATTTATTTTACCTATAAAGAGATAGCAGTCCCAATAATTAAAAGAAGGAGGGTGGTATTCCATTGCTTCATTTACTTTTCTTTATGGGGCAAGTAAGCTATTAACTCTGAAACAAGAAGACAAATATAATATTTATTTTCTGTTTGAGTTTTTAAAATAATGCTGTCATTTTTTTTTTTTAGTCTCCTACAGGAGATTTCTATTTGTCAAATTATTAAACTGATAAGAGCACCAAAGGCTTAAAGATTCCATTTCTATACATTTAAAACTCATTACCATTAAAATCTGACTTAAAATATTTAAAAATAAGCTATATTATTTTATTTTCTCACCTCACCTTTATTAAGTACCTGTTTTCTGTAAAAGCTTTTTTTCTTTTTAAATATTCTATCCAATTTTAATTGTCATGTGTAGTATACTAGGGCAGAAAACAAACCTAATGTGGCTTTGAGGGATTTCACGTGTTTAACATATAAAACAGAACTTCTATTTTGACCCACGGGAGGAAAGTCTTCTCTATTCTATCATCAGGTAGGTGGTAGGTATGATTCCAGAGGTGGAGCTGGCAAGCTGATAATACACGAACACTCCCAGGACATGCCCAATGTTTTTAGCTCTTCCTTGGAGAAGACCACGCTCCTTCACTCTAACCTTTGTGCCTGTTGTTCTTCCCTTTCTCCATACCCAAAGTGGGTAGAGTTTACTCGATTCCTCTTTATCTGGCTCATTTCTACTGTACTACTTTGCCAGGGCTACCATAACAAAACACCCCACAGACAGGACGACCTAAACGACACTGCTGATGCTGGAAATTCAAGATCAAGGTATCAGCAAGGTGGGTTCTTGTGAGACATCTCTTCCTGGCTTGGAAATTACACCTATTTACTGATTCTTACCTGGTCTTTCTTCTGGACGCACAAGGAGAGAGAGAGAGAGAAATGTTTTAGTTAGAGGTAGAGATATAAAAAAATAAATTTCTGGTGTTGCTTTATCCTATTAAACACCAGTCCAATCAGACCAGGACGTAGCTTAGGACCTCATTTTGCCTTACTGATACCCTTAAAGGACCTACCTGCAAATGCAGTCACACTGGGGATTAGGGCTCCAACATGGATTTTAATGGGAGAAAATTCAATCCATAGCACTAGTCATCAGTCAGATCACAGCTAAGATCTGTTGTCTTCCAGGGAGCTCTCCATTACTTTTAAGTCTGGCTAGGTAACAGTTTCAAATTAAGCCAGAATTCATTATCATTTTGCATGATTGTAGTAGCAGACCTGAAATCCCTTCTATTTTTATGACACAGAGGTATTCTTATGAGTTGAAGAAAGTTAAGATACATATGACATGTGACTCAGGCTCTGGGCCAGAGCATGAAACACTGATAAGACAGCCCCTCTTTGAGAGTGAACCTAATGTTTGCATTTGTGAAAATACAAGATGAGGATGGGAAGACTTACAATTAGGGAATATGAGTCCATATAAAGTAGAGTTTCAAAAGTTGACAGAAATGATAGCGTGGCATCTGATTGTCCTCATTGGGTTGAGGAAAAAGAGATTTAGAAGTCTTCTGGGTTACTGTGTGGTGATACATGCCTGTAATCTCAGTACTTGGGAGGCTGAGACAGGAAAATCGCAGGTTCAAGGCCAGTGTATGGTAACTTAGCAAGACTCTTCTGGGTCAATGTGCCCCACTTAGGAGCAGATTGAGAGAAAAATGGGCACATCCAGTCTATTTTCTATGCTCTTTTCAAGATCTATGAAGTTGGATACAGATCTGTGTCCTCCTCCTCTTCTGAGACACATGGCAGTTTCATCCTTCCTTGGAGGGAGGGCTGGGAGCCTGCCATGCTCTGATCGGTTGGTTAAACTTGAATCTATAATGTTGTGGTGCTTGCCATTCTGTTCACTCTCAGAAACCCTGCCTGGCTCCTGAAAAGGTAGTAGACACTTGGAGATCGGCACTTCTCTTCAGCACCTCTCTGAGGAGCCCTTGCTGCCTATCCACAATGCTCAGGATGGACTGAGACTGACATCTCCCATTGTTGGAAAAGCCCGGGCAACTTGAGAGCTTTGTGGAGATGTGTTAAGTTATAAATATGCCTAAGAGAATATCTCCAGTGGATCTCTGCTCTTGGGGATGTTTTGTTAGCAATGTTAGAGAAATTTAGAGTTGACAATAATTGGGACTGCACAGGGAGGTTGGCATTGGAATCTAGTGGGTAGAGGTAAGGAATGTTGTTGAAGATCTTACATGCACAAGACAGCTTCAATTTTTTTTGAAAAAGACTTTTCCTAATATTTTTATTGTTGCATTATAGTCTCATATTATAATATAGTTCAAAGGGATAGTTACAAACATGCACAGAGCACTTGGTGAGTATTGCCCCAGCTCCCTCCCAGCTCCCCCTCCCCATAAAAGAAATTGAGGTTGGCTTTGGCATTCTCACATAGTATCAGTGAAAGTGTTTCCATCATTAATTCTTACTCTACCCTAAACCACCTCCATCAAGTCACTGGAGTTCTTCCTTTATTATCTAAATTCTTTACAAGACAGCTTCTATAACAAAGGATTGTTCAGCCTCAAATACTACTGGGGCCAAGTGTAGAAATTATGGCGTAGAAGTTAAGAAAATGGATTTTGGCTTAAGACCTAAGTCAATTTTCAAGCTATCCAAGATTAAATTCACTCACCTATAAAATGAAGATAAAAATATTTATTTCTTAGTCTAGAGATTAAATGAGGTAATATATTCAAATATTTATTCTTAGTTTAGAATAAGCCAGGTGTTATAAATTTCTCTAAAGTGCCTTATGCAGTGATACAGACTCATAATTCATCAAACAAATGTAAGCAACTATTGTGCTACATTTTGAAATAAAACTGTCACAAACATAAAGCATTCAGACTAAATTATGGATGCATGTGTGTCTGTGTGTGAGCGTGTTCATGTGTGTGTATTTGATGGGGGTGCTGGGTGTGTGTGTTAGACTGAGCAATTATCTGTGATTGCCCCATTGTTATGAAAACTGAAACTATCCTATGATGTAGGGATGAAGGGAATACAAATCACCCACCATGGAAGAAAAAAAAAAAAACTAATCTCATCTCCACAGAGACCAGTGGGCTCTGAGGACAAGTCAAGGCATCCAGAGGACCAGTGGGCTCAGAAGGCAAAGGCAGAAGAAGAAAAGCTGAGAAGACAGAAGGACCTATTTAGAAAGGGGGGAATACTGAGAAACCTGTGCAAATGTGGGCATGAGTGGTCCAGGAAGCCTGGCAGGAAGAGAGAGAAACTGGAGGTCCCTGGGATGGAATCTTCAACCCAATAGTTCCCCCATGACTACACCTTGATGCCATAAGAATCCTTTCCAACTAAACAGGAACTTATTTTGTTTTTATGAACATACATTGAGAATGATAGGTTTTCAATCGAGGCTCTTCTATAGTTACCCTAATGATGTTGTTGAAAACTTTTTACTAACATCAGGTAAACATGGTCTCCCAGCTGACCCATCCTCTCACTTTTAAGCCTGGAGGGGCCACCCTGTGGGAGAGGAAATGGTTCTCTCTCCCCCTCCTGGTGCCTGATGTTGGTTTTTTGGTGTGTGCAGATTAGTGTGAATCGATATACATTCTACATCATTGGGTCCTAAAGAAAATTTTAATTGTTTTTAAAATACCAGCCATCAGAACATGTGAAATTCCTGAAAAATCACCAAGTTATTGAAGCTAGTATTTGGGTGACTTAAAAAAGCTGCAATGTTTTTGACATTAATTTTTTAATTAGTATAATCATAAAATTACTAGCTTTTTAGGAGCCACAATATATACATTTATAAGATAATCTATTTACAAAACTTCACGTAAGAAAGATATATCCTTTCAGAGTGAGTGTGGGATTTTTGTTTGTTTGTTTTCTCTTTTCTTGTGGATCTCAAATTGATTTCTTTAACTGACTTGCTACCCTAGAAGTATTGAAAGGAAACAGAAATCAATTCCAAACCCACAGTGGTCACAGAGTGCCCAAATTTACCCTGACTCCTTTAAAGTAGAACACACTTTTCAGGAAAAGAGGGAAAAATACACATGCTGGAGAAGCCTTTTATAAACAAGCCATTTAAACTTCAGAGACAATTAGCCTCCTGCCTGGTTTTAACTTCTGGGGTTCATAGCCTTGGCTTTCTTGATATTTACTTTTGAAATTCTCAGTTTGCTGGGCTTGCCTGGGTTAGTTTTGCCCTCATATGCGTGGCTGCATGGAG
Organism: Muscardinus avellanarius; assembly: GCF_963383645.1. Classification (NCBI taxonomy): domain Eukaryota; kingdom Metazoa; phylum Chordata; class Mammalia; order Rodentia; family Gliridae; genus Muscardinus; species Muscardinus avellanarius. Next base: position 46,924,818 of record NC_137789.1, on the reverse strand, counting down.
ACGTAGAGCTGCCATGGTCAGTTTGACAAAGTGTACATAAGCTCTGGCACCGCATATCTGCAATATCGTGGACGGTCAAGGAGGCGCCTGCTATAAAAATACACAGAGAAACACAACCGAAGGACTGCTCTTTCTCAAAGACCAACGTAATGCATTCCTTCTGTTAAGGCTCATTTTCCAGCCTCTCACATTCTTTGTGAACAAGAGTTATAAAACAACCCTGATGCAGGCCAATTATTTTTACTTTGAAGGCCATTAATCAAGATTGACTAAGAAAATGAAGACAGCTAAGCAAAATTTCATATGTGACTAGAGTGAGATTAAAATAAAACCAGATGGGATGGACAGAGACACTAAGCACTTTTTTTAAAAAAAATTTGGACTCGTGTAATAAATGTCTTTTTACAAATTACAGCACTCTTATTTTCTTACAGTAAATCAAATCGGGGCCGTAATGTACAAGTGGTCTCATTGCTGAAATGTCAAAAATAGAACCTGCCTTGTTCTTTTAGAGTAATTCCTCAAATCCAAAGCAGCAGTGCAGGCTAACAGTCTATAAACCATCTACCTGTGCACAATCAGAACTGTACCTGATGGATGTGCTTCTCCTGGCCTCTGAGCAAACCACACAGTGAATTCACAGAAATCTCACCAGGAAATGATTAGGGTTTTGAATTAGACTTGTCAAGTAGCCCAGTGCCCTGTACTTTAAGGAAAGGCTCAAAACTTGTTAAATATTCCAGATTCTGTCATGAAAAACAACCAGCGAGGCCACAAATTCTACCTATTTAGAGACTTGGAAACTGATGACCCTCAGGTCTTTAGGATCTGATATTGCTGGTAGACTCATTATTTTTGTCACATACACATTTTGAAATGTACATGTTATAACAGAATAGTACAATGTATGCATTTAAAATGAATTTTCCCTCTGGAATTTGATGGCCTTTTTTTTTCCTTTTATTTTGCATAAAGAGCAAGGTTCCCTCTCCCTTGCACAAGCAGCAGCATATCTTCCCACAGTGAGAAAATGACTGAAAATAACCAGCTGTTTCAGGATCTTTATCAAAACACACACCATAATCCCAAAGAATTCTTCCCCATTTAACACTGTCAGGTTAAAAAGTCTGCTTAGGAAATGAGACTAAACTTTCTTTTCCTAACACTCAATGAACCATTTCCACAATATATTTAGCGAGGACATTCACATTTTTAGAGCAGATTCAAAATAATCTGTAAAGAAAATGAAGTAAATTTTCAACTGTGGTCAATTCTCTTAACTCTTCTGATGTTCCTTTCTTCAAAAGAGAGTAATTTTGAGTTTTAAAAAGGAATGTTTTTTTATTATTTTTCTGAATAAATATCTGCTGACCCACATTACATAAAAACGTCATTCATTATTATTCTTTCTCTAACTAAAGAAAAAATGTTTGTCCAAAATTCCTCAGAAAACAATAGAATTCCCTAGCCATAGTTATGTCTTATTTAATGGAACAGAGTATGATCTTAAAAAGTTCCATTAACAATATATGTGTTGATTTTTTAAAAGTGGGTTCAACATTTAATTGCTTCCTGTTTAAAACCTTCTGGTGAATCCTTTTGTAAATAGCATTTCTTGCCAATTTACAGGGGTTAACATCAAAGAATAGTGTTGAGTTAAACTGACATAAATAAACATTTGAAAGGTATCTATTTTTGAAAGTTTGGATTTGTATGTGACTTTGTTCAATGACTTTAACAGGGAGCCTAATTCTCTACAATATGCTTATCTGTGAGGACTTTATATACCAACCTGTTTCTAACTTATGCAGAATATTACCATGATCATTTTTTGCCTTGATCTCAAACATATCAAATCCAAACTCTTCACTATTAGTTTTTTGGTTAAAACAAGCTACATTTTTCAATGCCCAAATTTTAGTCAATTGCAACTTCATCTCCCAATACTAAAGCTTAAATTCCCCAAATTGTAACATCTTAGAGTACTCTTGAAAGTCTCAAGTATTGATACTGTACTACTTTCCCTCACTAGCACCCAGCCACCGAGTGCTATCTGTTAAGAGCCCACCATGCAGGCAAAGGCTTCACAGGAGACTAGCACAGATGAACTACCTGGGGGCAGTGGTGGTTATGGGGAATCTGTAAAGAGGATTACTAAGTTATCAGCCTTAACTTATTACTAAGTTAAGACTATTACTAAGTTATCAGCCTTCTAAGCAAAAACAGGGGTACAGCCTAAATCCAAGAAACAGAGCAGGATAAATAAAATTTACACAGCCCAGAAAAGAACTGTTTATCCTCCCGTGCCTCACTCCGTGTTCACTATCCTCTACTTCCATCATTTACACTGAAGTATCTTGACCTTCTTGTAGATTCCACTTTTGGTCCACATTGAATCCATCAATAAAGGTTACCAAATCTTCCTTTACAATGTTCAGTATTCTAATTCTGACATATTTTTGTAACTCATGTTAAGATTTTAGTCACGTTCCCCATATTCGCGGACTCTTGCCTAAAGCAATGGATTCCTCCCTCGTGTGCTAGCCTCTCTTCTTGCCCCAATAAACAGTTCTCTAGAGAAAAAAGCAGACTAAACTTTTAAAAATGGAATTTTAGCCTTGTGTACCTTTCAAAGCTCTTGATTGTTTACATTGTTTACGTCCTAATGGAGCATCATCCCAACTCACTGCAGTGGTCCCTACAACCTGTTCTCACCTAGCCTCTGCCTACCTTTCAGATAGGCATTATTTCCTTGGACATTTACAGTGGCCTACCATATTCAATCCAAGCTAGACTTTTCTGTTTTTATCAAGCCCTGTTCTTTCTGTATTGACACTATTATAATAGATATGTCCTATAACTGGAACCCTCTTTACCCAACATTTTTTTTATGACTGTCTCTCGCCATTCAAATCCTTCAGTGTCATTTCCTCAAAAGGTCCCCTATTAACAATCTGCCTAAGTTTCCCCAGTCACTCTCTGTCACATTTCCTTACTATATTTTTTTTGCTCCTTTCCCCGTGGAAACATCCATGTTTTTGTTCACTGTCTCTCAACACTGGAACATAAAATACCTCATCAGGGCTAGAGTTTTCTCTCTTTGTTATTAACTGCCGTATTTTCAGTGTTAGATCTGTGCCGAGTTTTTTTTTTTTTTTCTTTTAAGCAGGAATAAAACTAGTTGGCCAAATTTATAAAGAAATGAAAAGGAAAAGGAAAAAGAGAAATTAAGTCTGAACACAAACGTGGAGAGGAAGCCTACAAAGCTGAGGCTTCCTGCAGAGTCCCAGCCACACCTGAGGCCTCTTCAGTGGCTTCCCTTGATATGAGAAGAGCTTGCTCATAAAGGGACAAAGTTGCCCTGACTATGGCCAGTCATCTCATAGAAATGTTTTAGAGATCCTTCCCCTCCTGGCATAGCCACCTCTGTCCATGTTGCCCTTTCCCTGGGTACCATATGCTTTCCTGGATGGACCACCTTGGTCTGATCGTGCCTAATTCCAGTCTGTCCAGTGCACTGGTGCCAAGTTAATGTCACTAAAAACAGTTTGCATGATGTCACTTTCCAGTTGAAAAACTCTTCAAGTATTTCTCGTTATCTAAGGGTAAAGGTCAAATATTTTAGTAGGGCACACAAGACCATGGGATTGCACCCAGAAAATTTCCCCACTTTATCTCCCACAGCTTCCTAAGAGAAATCTCATCCTTAGTTACACAGGACTCCCCAACCCCTGGACTCACAGTTTCCTCTCCATTTTGTTCATATTAAATCTTTTTTTTTTTTTTTTTTTTTTTTTGCGGGGCTGGGGATGGAACCCAGGGGCATTCGACCTCTGAGCTACAGCCCCTGCCCTACCTTTTATTCTTTATTTTGAAAACGGGTCTCACTGAGTTGCAGAGGGCCTCACTAAGTAACTGAAGCTGTCCGCAAACTGCGATCCTCCAGTCTCAGCCTCCCGAATGCTGGGATTACAAGCGTGCGCCACCACGCCCGGCCTCATATAAATCTTGCTGATTAAAATATTTTTTCTTCAACTTAGCTTTTAACCCACCACTCTGGTCCATATGAAATTATAAAGAATATTTTTTAAATCCTCAAATGCATATTTTAAATCCCTAAATGTTTCTTACTATTACTATTATTATTTCCAAAGATTGTTTACTTGAGTCTTACTATACTTGCAGGCTGAAAGTATACTTTACTTTCTCCTTGTATTCATTCTCAAACTTTAACAGTGAACATGTTACTGAATATCTTAAAGAAGCTTGGCATGATTGTAGTAGTAATCCTGGTAACTGAGAGGCTGAGACAGGACAATCTCAGGTTAGAGGCTGGCTTTAGCAAGTTAGAAGACCCTATTTCAAAAGAAAAAAAAATGGAGCTAGGATGTATCTCAGAAGTAGAATGTTCCTGGATTTAATACCCAGTATTGTCCAAACACACAAATGTATTTATCTTTTAACAACTGCATTTTCTCTTGTGAAAGAAAGGGATAATAACAGTACATTTATAGATTTGATAGAATTAAATTAGATATTTAAGTAAGCTTATAGTCTCTAGTATATAACAGTATTATTATATTAAGTTATTGCTAAGAAGCAGGTTATTTGATTAATTGAGCAAATGATTTTTAGAAACCACACACACACACACACACACACACACACACACACACATAAACATCACTGGTTCTAACATCTGTTAATGTATACTGCAAGTATATCTCACCAACACATACCTGTAGTATAAATCCTTAGAGATTAGTCTGTTTGAAGAGAGAGGAAATAACTTGTAATTTCTAGTTTTCCTCTTCCATGACTATTATATTGTATTTCATGTTCATTCTTCTCATCTCATGGCTTTAACATGGCTGCCAAAGCCCCAGGTGTCACAGCCCTATTATAGGCAAGAAAAGTGGCAGCACCAGCTCTATCTGTCTGTTGCACACAATAAAGCAAAATTACGCTCTGTCCTGACCACATTCCCAACTATACCTCATTGGTCAGAAAAGTAACTGCATATTCCCACTTAGCTACCAGTGGAAGGACTCCTGAAAAGGTATTTAAGTTTTCCATGCTCTCTAGAGGAGGCGGGCAAGGAAAATCCAAGAAGGAAATTCATGTAGGGCTAGGCAAACAATAATGCCCCCCACACATAGAAAGGGCTTTCTTCTTTATTTTAAAAACAAAAAAGGAAGCCATTAAGAACTCTAACTTGAAAAGTAACATAATCACTTAAAAACATATCTCTCTCAGGCTGTCAGAGGGAAAATTGATTGGAGAAGCAAGAGATGACGAGAGGCGATAGTTGGAAAGACATTGACCAGGTGAGCAATGGCTGAGACTTGAGCAAGATGAGGGGCTCGGAGACAGGAGGTTAAGGGTGCCTGTAATCATTCCTAAAATAGGGACGTAAACTCACCATAAAACTTTAAAATTCTAGGCCAAAATAGTGTGTTTTCAGCTTAGAATTTGACTAATTTATTAATAAAATGCATGTAGTCCTTGAACTTTAAACTCTCCTCTATTAGTAGAAAGCTTAAGAGACAAAAAATTTTGTTAATTCATTTGGCCAGAAAAATAATATTCTGATTATTTTTTTTCTCAGAAGTTAAAACTATTCTTCTGTTTAGTGATATAAAGTAGAAGAAAAGAAAAAGGGAAGAAAGAAAGAGAAGGTAGAAAGAGAGGAAAGAAGGAAAAGATAGAAAGAATAAAAGAATATGGTTTGAAATTAGAAAATATATATCTTCTAGCTTTGTTCTTTTTCGAGATCATTTTGGGTATCTAGAGTCCATATTACATATTAGGATAGATTTTTTTTCTGAAAAATAAATATATAAATATATGGTAGTTTCACCTAAAAAAAAGAAAAAAAATATTCTCTGGTAAGAAAGAAAGCAAAAAGAAATATTGAAATGTTATCTTTAAGTCATCAAAACCTTGGTATCAGACAAATGAAACTGTTATATGAGATTATCATTTTTAATTTTGGATAAATTGCTATAATACTAGATGTCAACCACTAAGCCAAGCATGGGAAGGAGGGATGGGGAAGGAATGGGGTGGGGATCGGGTGGGGGCTGACTGGGCGATGTGTGCATGTATGTCTACAAAAGTTTTTTGTATCCCACTATGATGTAGTGCACCAATAAAAAAAATAAAAAAAAGAAGGAAGGAGAGAAAAAGAGATAGGGAAAAATAAATAAAATGAAAGAAGAAAGGAAGGAAGTAATGGAGGAGAGAGAGAGATAAAATCCCGGGGCCAGTAATAATTTCTTCCTCCAGCTGAATAAAATATCTGTGCCTTTTTGCTCACACCAAGAAAAAAACCCAAATGCAGCAGCTAATGTATATCCTTAAAGACATGGAGAAAATCTTCAGTCTCCTTTAAGTCAGGCAAACTCACTCTATAGAAAAAAGGAGGAGGGAACAAATTAAATCCACATCCTAACATAAATCTCATAGAAAAATATTAGAATTTCTCGGGGTTTTCTATAACTGCAACCATTAGAATTCAATCCTGGACTGAGATTTTTTTTTATTTCAACTTTCACATTAACAGCCCAATAATAAACCCTTGATTAAAGAAAAAGATTCCAGTGAAAGGGCTGAAATCAGCTTAATTGTAGAGGTGTGATTAGTGCCACAGTGATAGACTCCCAGGTAATGATTTTTAAAATTTTATAGGAAATGTTTAACAAGATGATTGCCTGACTATAAAATGTCTCTGTATAAGAAAATAGTCTTTGAAAGCAGCATTGGGCCTGTTGCACTAATACATCCATGAATGGCAACATTTCTTTTATAGTCTTGATGAATGCTGAAGTAGAAATGTTATTATAATGATTTTGGACCCAGAACTGTGAAAATAGCGGGCAGAATATGAACACTTTACCAGATCAATCAATTTTCATTTAAAATCCTACTTATTGTGTATGGTATCAAACTATGAAAATGTAACATTTCAAACTAGTGATTTCTGTCTTACCAAAATTGCAGTACTTATTTGGGTTTTGGAGTAGATAGGATCAGTGTTAGAGAATATATGGTGTTACCAATAAAATAAAATAAAATTTGAAATACCTGTGTTCTAGTCTCTTTTACATAGTCATTTCACCTGCAAACATTTACCCAGGGCCAGATAAGGGCAAAACATTGCAGTGGTAACCCCGGATATGTTCACGTATTTCTAGATATTCTTTTCAAGCTCAAGCTCTACAGGGAACGTGGGGAAGGGGCCCAATGTACAACTAAAGCATCATCAGCTGCGACCTTGTGTTTATTTGTAATGAAAATCTATAGGTTTATGGAAACAGAAAAGAAGAACACATTGCAAGAGGGTGTGGACATAAGAGACTCGGGGAAATCTTCCAGGAAAAGCGGGCACATGAATTCAGACTTGAAGTCTTTACTGGAAAAGGAATTGAGGTTGTTCAAGAGGGAAAGACTTTGTAAATCAGCACCACTCTCAAGGAGCTGAAGTCATTGGTATCAATGGAGTGCACAATGTGGCAAGATAGGAGACAAGAATCCACCAACTCTGGCTAACTTGAGTAGGAAAAAAAGTTCTGGAAGGGTCTAAGGTGGCACGTATAGTCTTATATCTCTCATTAAGGAGCTTGGATTTAAGCCTTAAGACACCAAAGAACCATCTGGAAGGTGTTGTGGCCATATGTAGATCTGAAATAATTCCCTTGGGCAACTCTACACAGGATGGATTTTCTAAAAGCTACCAGGAGTCTCTTGGCAATGGGCTGAGACCAAAAGGTTGGAGAATTGCCAAGGAATATTTGAGAAGTAATGTCTGCAAATATATGCCAAAGAGGAATCAAGGGTCTACGGTAGGGAATGCAAGGAGGCTGCCCCAGAAATGAGAGAAGCAAAGCTGGCTTGGTATAATAGAGTAGGTGACAAGGATTCAGCCATGTTGAGTTGTAGGCACCAATGGTGGTCCAGGTAGAGATGCCAGGAGAGCACTGGACACATGAGGCAGGGACTCGGGGGAGTTTTCTGGGCCTAGAAGAGTCAGGAGGAAGCTGTCTGCATGTACTGTAACTGCCCGAGGAGCACTGGCCTCTGAAAATGTAATAGCATCACTCAGGGAGAGTGTGTGGCATAAAAGGAGGCCCTGTCTGTATTGTAGAATTCCTCAGGAACAAGCAACAGACTGTATGGAGACTGGGGCTGACTTCAATATTTAGTTCTCAGGATAGTCTCATAAAGACCAGTGCAATTTTCTTATCTGTTATCTGAAAGTTTATATTATATTATATTTCATCATTCCATTAACATTGACAAAATGTTTTAAATTTATGTTCAGAAAACACCAAGGACCACTATGAAATACTGACTCCTACACCATTATGATACCATTCTTTCTTAGTGTACACTTCATGGATTTAGTTTCCAAATATCCCAAACACTGCATCCATTGATGACCTCTGGGAAGAGTTCACTTCTAGACACACAGTAGCCATGTGGTAATTTAAAGTGGATTCAGTCTTTTAGTTCATAAACTGGGCTGTCCAGAGTTAAAAGTAAGTCAAGGTTGATTTACATTGAGCAAAAGATAAAAATACATTGCTTTTCTTTTTTCTTTTTCTCTTTCTTTTTGGTACAGGAGATTGAACCCTGGCGTTTAGTCTCTGAGCACACCTCTAGTTGCTGAGGGCTTTGTTTAGTTGCTGGAACTGTCCACAAACCTGAAATTCTCCTGCATCAGCCCCCCCCCAAATATTGGGATTATATATTCTATACCTGGCTAATACATTTCTTCCTTTCTCTCTCTCTCTCTCTCTCTCTCTCTCTCTCTCTCTCTCTCTCTCTCTCTCTCTCTTTCTCTCTCTCTCTCCCTCCCTCCCTCCCTCCCTCCCTCCTTCTCTCTCTTTCTTTCTTTCTTTCCTTCTTTTTCAGAACTGGGGATGAAACCCAGGGTCATTCTACCACCAAACTACACCCTCAGCCCTATTTTTTTTAATTCTTTATTTTGAAACAGGGTCTCACTGAGTTGCAAAGGGCCTCACTAAGTAGCTGAGGCTGTTCTTGAACAGTGATCCTCCTGTCTCAGCCTGCCAAATGCTGGAATTATAAGGATGCACCACCACTCCCAATTTATATTTCTAACTTAATAAAGTACTCAACCAAATTGTTAGTGATGACATTATTATTGTTTCATTCTGCTCTCATGGAAATGGGATGGAGAATAAAAAGTCTGCCATAAAGGCAACAGTCCAATCCCTCCTCCTATAAGGTTTCCCATCTCCATCTACAAACGAGAGTATTATGTGTAGGAGATAAAATAATGCCCACCACCCCCTCCCATCACCAAACTGGTCTTGTCTTAATCCTTAGAATCTCTGAATACATTTTGCTACATGGCAGAGGGAATTAAGGTATTAACATTGCAGATGGAATTCAGGTTGCTAATCAACTGACCTTATAATAGGGAGATTATCCTGGATTCTCTTAGTGGCCCCAATTAACCATAAGAATCCTAACAAGTGGAAAAGGGAAGTAGCTAAGAGTCAGAGAGAGAGGGGAGGGGAGAGAGAGAGAGAGAGAGAGAGAGAGAGAGAGAGAGAGAGAGAGAGAGAGAGAGAGAGAGAGAGCCTGGCAGAAGCAGAGTTAGATTAGAGAGACTCAACATTGCTAGCTTTGAAGATGGAGAAGAGGCCATAAGCTAAGTAACATGGGCAGTCTCCAAAGAAGACAAGAAAATAAATCATCTTTCAGAGCCTCCGAAAGAAGCACAGGCATGCTGATGTCTTCGTTTTCACATTGCAATACCTATGTTGGACTTCCAACCTGTATAACTATAAGATGAGATGTTTGTGCTGTGTTAAGCCACTATATGTGTGGTCATTAGATGTGGCAGCAATAGAGAGCAGCCTACAGTTCTTGGTGAAATATAATTTTCTAAAATAAATGTACAAAGTGAAATAACTGGAAATTAGAAAATGGAAAAGTTGCCCTAACCTGGATAACTTCTAAAGCCCCCTTCTATTGTGAAATTGCAGTCTCCTCCCATTAAATGCATGAAGTTGTCCTGAAACTGGCCTCAACACTAAGCTTTTCCAGAAAATGCCTAAGAAACCGTCCTTCCCTCTCTTTCTTCTCACAGAATCTCCTTTCTCCATTCAATTTACCTCATCAAACTTTTATATCTAGAAAGTCTAGAAAGTGTTTTGTGGGGGCAAAGGCATATTATTAATATATACAATTCACATAAACATTTTTATTAATCAGCTTCAATTTTTCAGAAAACACACTTATCTCTTGACTATCTAGTCTTTTTTTTTTTTCCTGCGGTACTGGGTATGGAACCCAGGGGCATTCTACCTCCAAGCTACACCCCCAGCCCTATATTTTATTTTGTTACAGGGTCTCATTGAGTTGCAAAGAACCTCACTAAGTAGCTGAAGCTGTCCATGAACCCTGATCCTCCTGTCTCAGCCTCCTGAATGTTGTGATTACAAGTGTGCGCCACCATGTCCGGTCTTGAATACATCTATTAGGGTGAAATAAAACCATCAAGTTTAATGAGATCAACGCTGCTAATACCAAGTAACTGGAATTTAAATGGGAATCCTTAGCATCACTAAAGGCCAATGTTATCCTGGGAAGAGAGTGTTCTTTCAGAAACAAGTTCTTTACATGGTCATTTTCACTAGGGATTTTATTGATAATATTCCTAAAATAAATCACTAAGCTTAAAGCATAGGAAGATGTAGGCAAGTAGGGAGGAGGGCTGACTCCCCAGGTTATCAAAACATAAGCTGGCCAGAAACTCAGGGAGTCGACCGTCGACCGTCGACTGACCCATCTTCCTTTAAAGCCTTTCACAAAGGTAATTGATTTTCATTTTGAACAATTACATGTTAAAAAGAGTCTCTCCTATATTGTTATTGTTATTTTTTCTTACTAAGTCTCCTGACTAGAGCATTCAGCTGGTAAAAATTATTTTTGCCTGAATTAAATATGGATGGGTAACACAGGCCCATTTCAAGTTCAACAAACATCTTGAACTATTTTTCAAACATTTGGGATTTGGCAAAAAAAATATTTTACTCAGTAATTTTCTGCTTAATTTTTAAACCCCCATGTGCTTTAAGGAGAATTTAATCCGTATGTTTCTGATTCATTTACCATTAACTGATCAGGTTGTTTTTAGTGGCCATTTTTTCTTGTGGGGGAGATGTTTAGGGAAACTTTCAGGAATTTTAACAAATTTCTTGATAAAACCAAAAAGAAAAAGAAAGAAATGCTTCATTAGAATACTTCATTTTGCCCCAGGAAATAAGTGTCAAATCATCAGAGGGGGTAAAAGAGGTTCAATAGATTTGTCGACAATGCGGCCCAATTCTGAAAGAGAAACACTGATTTCTCTCACTTTTTCCCAAGTTTTAATGCTCAGGATGAAAGAGTCTATGGACTTGGAATCATAGATTTGAGTAGGTGCTCAGAGAACCCAGATTTCCTCTGCTCACTGGTCCGCAGAAAGGGAGGATAGAAGGCAGCTCCTCTTGTCAGGGTAAGTGAAAAGAGCCAAAGAGAAGATGATTCTACCAGCTTAGGAAAATATAGTTTACGATTATATGAACAGGAAGGAAAAGAGAAAATGGGAGAGTAGAGGAGAAAAACAGGAGGAAAAGATGAGTATTTCTGGAAAAGTTAAGCAATATATAATTTCCCATTTGCTCCTGGAGCATACACAGACCCCAAATACTAATCCTTGGGAGTGTCCTGGGACCCTTGATAGATTTGAAATTGACAAACAACCAACATTATAATCATTTGTAATAAACCAAGTAATTTTTAAATGATGTGATCAATATTATTCTATTTCTATCCTTTTCTTAATGTATCATTTTACAGAAACGTTTTAAAAGCTACCATTATTACACTTTTTTTTTTTTTTTTGAGGTACTGGGGATGGAACCCAGGGACATTCTACCTCTAAGCTACATCCCCAGTCCTATTTATTAGTTTTTTTTTTATTTTTTGGAAAGGGTCTCACTGAGTTGCAAAGGGCTTAGCTAAGTAGCTGAGGCTGTTGGCAAACCAGGATCCCCTGGTCTCCACCTCCCGAATGCTGGTATCACAAGTGTGTGCCACCACGCCAGGCTCCATTATTGCACATTTTCAATATGATTTTGTTTCTCTCCAAACTTTTTGCATTACTTATAATATTTAAGAAGCAAGAAGCGCTACTTAAAAAGAAAAGCTACACTAGTCGTGGTGGCGCACGCTTATAATCCCTGCGCTTGGGAGGCGGAGACAAGAGGATCAGGCAGGTTCGAAGCCAGCCGCGCTGGCTTAAGAGACTCTGTTTCCAAATACAAATATAAAAAAATAGGAGTCTGGGAGTGTAGCCCGGAGGTAGAAGGGTTTACAGGAACCCCAGTGCCACCAAAACAACAACAAAAATTAAAAAAATAAAAAGGTACTCTATTATTAGATATTTTTATAGGTTCTAACTTATGTACAAAGTCTTATATATATGTACATGTGTATATGTGTGTGCATGTGTGTAAAGTTCTTGGCATTAAAACCACTTAGTTTTAGAATTTTCTTCTTTCCATCATTAACATGCTAGCTCTATTAATTGAATAGAATATAAAAAAAGTCTTGATCATAAAACATTTATAGAATTATATAGATAAATACTGTTATCCATTCAACAAATATTTCTTGAACATCTCCTATATACACAACACTGTGATGAAAAATATTTATTAGACTGGAGCCTCAGAGCTGGTTCCTGAACTAAAGTGTTTCCCAAAATAAAATATTAGAAAGTGAAAAATAAGATAATAGAAGCTTCCAGTTCCCAGTTTATAAATTTCATAAATTTCACAAACTACATCTTTTGTAAAAGGAACCTGTCCAGGAAGCGATTTTATATTTAGAAAAATTATAAATTAAGATTAAATTTTTAAGTATAGTTCAGATCTTTTAGGAACATTCTCTCAGTTAACATCAACTTATTTCAAATCACACCTTCCACTGAGACGCCAACCGTGTCAGTTAATCTGCAAGCAGTCCTGGCATTTCCTAAGAATGACAAATAGGCCATGAAAATGACAAAGGGGAATCATGAAGAGTTGTCCTAATGTGCCAAAGCAGTCTATCGTTTTTAATATCTCTTATGTTTTTTTTTTTAAATCATTTTGGTCCCAGGTAACAATTTTAAACTGAAATATTTGATACATGGAAAAGATCTGGATTTCTTAAGTCATAAATGAATAAGAAAATGGCCTCATTTTTCTATATCTCCAGGATAGTTTGATTGAATTTT
>NC_137789.1:46065803-46195803 GCF_963383645.1 Muscardinus avellanarius | reverse complement strand
CATGGGAGGAGGTGGGAGAAGAAAACTTGAGGTCAGAAATGATATTAACCACATGCAAAAGCTGATAATTCCAATCCAGTTTACCTGAATATCAAAGCTATAGAGAAATAGCAGGTGACAGGTCAAGTAGATACTGATTTTTTTTCATTTGAATTATAGCTAGACTCACACATGCACACTCATGCACAAAGAGAACTTCAAACCTACAACTGACTAGTAATTACTGAGATTTGAACAAAAACAAAACATTGCAGGGATTATGACAAAGTTGAAAACACAATCATGCCCTTGGGCAGAGTGGCTTATAAAGTGAGCTTTTTTGGATCAGACACACAACCATCTAATCCAAGTCCACTCTTGCTTCATAGACTAATCTTGGGCATGTTGTTGTAATTCATGACTCCCCAAATTCCCATCTGTCTAGTGGTAGCCAAAATAGTTCTTAACTCAAAGATATGAAGTGAAAAGGGCATAAGAGGATCCATGTAAATGTGTGCTATTGTTGATGGTGCCTTGTGGGGCATGTGGCTCAATAAATGTCTACTAAAGTAAAGGAACTAGATGAATAAAAACTTTCATGTTTTTGTCTCTGCTAAGTTATTACAGTTGCATACTGCAGACACCTTCACTAGAGTTAAGTCTGAAAAGATCATGAGATGTGAAAGCCTGGGTTTGTGAGCCCGCTGATTTGTGCATTTTTGCCACAATTCCAAACACAGCATCTTTCGAAAATGAAGAGCAGAATCCTGTCAAAAGAATTTTTTGTGATCATGTAAGTTCCCAGAATTCTACTGCACTCAAGCTACTGAAAACATCCTTCTCCCTGAGGACCAAAGTAGGCTCGATACTTTCAAATATCATACAATGTCTGGCATAACACGGGTACCACATTGATATTTGAAGAACGAATATATTCTACTACAGCTATTGAGATACTTGATCCCAACAAATGTGCTTCACAGTATTATATAAAAAAATGCTTTTATTCTATTTTGAAGTAAGCAGTATAGACAAGACTGGATAAAATCAGCTGACCATTTATGGAATTCAAATATATGACAATGTGATCTTATAATCTCTTCCTCCCTCTAATGGGCAGAATGATGAAATCATACCTGAATCCATCCATTAAATTATTTTACTTGGACATAGGCATGTTCCCTTTGTGTAAAAATAATAAACCTAAAAGGAGTTTCAGAATCTACTCCAATAATGTTCCCAACCTATATCTAAATCCCATAGGATATACCCCATAGGACTGTCCTAACAATGTGATTCTTTAATGACCAGTATCATGTAAAAATGCAGCAAAACATCTCCCATGCTTAGTTATCAGGTGACATCTTTAAATTATATGCTCCATGGGGGTAGTTGTAATTCTGTTTGTTTTGATCATCAATATATCCTCAGTAGCTGGCACACTATCTGGAAAGTAGAAAGTGTCCAATTAAAATTATTATAATAAGTGCTTCCTAAATTCCTATAAAATTATTTTGGACAGGAACCAAGCAAGCAGCCTGGGTGGGGACATGGCCTTCTCCCAGCCTTTCAGAGAAGCTACAGCCTAATGTCACTGGTGAGGTGCTTAGCACTTCAGAACTTAGGAAAGAAAGAGCAAGGACAATTGTCAAACCCACCTGGCAAGACCCTTTGACATACTTGAAAGAGGAAAAAAAGAGAAAGTTTCCAAACAGTGAAAAGTGACAGTAATGCCAGCCTGACTCTCTTCTTTCTGGCCAGGGATCTACATTTACCTCATTGAGACTGAGTAATTTGTGGAGAGGAACTCCATTCAGACTTTCAGCCAAATCTCACACTGAAAGGTTGCTTCAGGCTAGTGAGGATTCCCAATGTGAAAAGTTGTTAAAGCATCATCAACATGGCTTGTGTTCTGTATTGCTTACATCACCCCCTGCTATCAATAGTAGCATTGCATGCTGGGCACTCCACAAGTCCTTCTTTGTCTCATATAATACTTGCTAAGACACCAGGACATAGATACTATTACCCATATTTTCTGATTGCAGTAACTCACCATTTAAATAGCACAAACAAGCTGGGCATGGTGGCACATACCTGTAATTCCAGTACTTGGGAGGCTGAGACAGGAGAATAGGAGTCCCAGCCCCAAAAACTTAGTGATGACTTCCAGTAACCTAGTGAGACCCTGTTTTAAAACCAAAAATTTTACAAAGGGCTGGGGGTGTAACCCAGAGGTAGAATGCCCCTGAAGTCAATCCAGAAGGCAGAAGAAGAGGGGGAAGAGAAAGAGGTAAAGGAGGAGAAGGAAGAGTAGGAGGAAGAAGAAAAATATACAGGATTCAACCAGTCTTAAATATGCTAAATTATGAAGTCAGAATTTAAATTAAGTTTGATTCCAAAGTGGTGTGTGTGTGTGTGTGTGTGTGTGTGTGTGTGTGTGTGTGTTTTACTGAGGATTGAACTCAGGGGGTATTTTACCTCTGAGCTACACCCCAGTCATATTTTTATTTTGAAATGGCCTCACTAAGTTGCAGAGGACCTTGTTAAGTTGCTGAAGCTGGCTGTGAAACCATAATCTCCCTGTCTTAGCCTCCGAAATGCTAGGATTACAGTGTACACTGCCATGCCTGGCTTCCTTGGCTCTTGATGACCAGGTGAATTTTAGTTAAGTTAGCATCTTGTAATTTGTTTCCACATTCTTTCTGCTAACTTACATGATGAATGGGAACGCAACTGGATACTACTGTGTCTGGTTTTCTTTATTCATTTGCAGCACAGATGTTTGCATGATGTGGGCCATGAGCAGTTCCAGCTACAGAGAGGTCCCAAGGTCTTTCTCACATGAAAGACAGGGAGATCTCAGTGAGATGACCATGTTTATTAAGTAAGAGAGCTTTCCTTTATCTGCTATTGCACTAACAGAACAGATAAAACATTTGCTATTAGAACACCTGCACAATTTATGCACCTCTCTGAGCCTCATATGTGGAAAAAGCATGAGCTTTGGAATCACAGACAGTCTGAAGGACTCCTGGGGACCCACCACAAACAAAGCTATATAATCTGTAAAGCACCCCAACTACTGCGAGGGAGTGATCAGGTGTACCTATATTTGTCTATGAAGGACAGAATGAATAAGCAAGTGCCAGCGAGCATGCCCTTGCTGGCCAAACAATTGTGTTGTTTCAAGGAGGGATCAGATGCTTCAGTTTTAGTGCTAGTTTTATGTGTTTTCCTTCTTAGTAAGTTATATTAGTCAGAATTTATTTGATTACAAGAGGAAGAAATCTAACTCAAAAATAGCATAAGCAAAAAAACTAATATTTGTTCTTATAACTGAAAAATCTACCATTAGAAAGCTTTCTCTCCATCTCTCATCCCCACTCTCTTCTATATGGCTTTCTTCTTAAGATAGTCTTAATAATATGGGGCAAAGATGACCCCAGGTAGATTCAGGCTCCTATAGTTTGTAATGCCCACAATCTCTAACTTGACATTTCATGTCAGTCTCTGCTTTGTTTGACCCAAAACTTTATTAAAATATGTCTATTCATCAGAAATGGCTTACTGACTACTATCATAGCACAACAGAGAAGGGATTATCATTACCTGTTTAAAAGATAATGGAGTGGTGGTTACAAATATATAATTTCAGCTGTATAACCTTCAGCAAACTCAAATTCTAATTTTTCTCTGCCTCAATTTTGTCATCTTATAATGGGGTTAATAATTCTAACCTTGTAAGATCCATTTTGAGGATAAATGGAATTATACATTGAAGTGCTTTGTACAGTATGAAACAATCACACTCTAAATGGCAGGTTATCACTATTATTATTCTTAACCAAACAAGGCATGCAGGATAAATGTCTAAGGGGCAGTAGAGGCACTTTGAGCTTTAAGAATTAGGAAAATGAGCAATCCCTGAGGCTAGAAGCGTCCAAGGGAAACCTCCCAGAACACCAGCTGAGTCTGAATGCATGGGCACAGAGGCCAAAGGGAGAGAGCAGAGCATTGATGACCCAGGCACAAGAAACCAACACCCATGTCTCCAAAGTGGCGTTTGATGTTTTCACTCCACATCAGGAAGCAGGAAAGGATCCAGGTAGCAGTGTTTCTTGACCTGTCATCTGCAGACAAAGTTTGAGATGCTTGTTTTTTTTTTTTATCATTAATAAAAGGAGCACAGCGAAATGGAATCAGAAAAGCCAGGCGCGGCTCATCTGGCATCCCTGTACCTCTGAGCTCCTGGCGCTGCCGGTGGCTGATGGTGATGAGCTCGTCCCAGAGGGGTGAGCCTGAGCAGACTGCATGATGGTGCTCAGAGCATCTTCCAAATGCCTCTGTGTGTCCAGTGGGGGCGGAGGCCTCCTAACAGCTGCTGTGCTGCTTTGTAAACAAGTGGGGGACACACTTCTTTAACCTGGAATCCTGCGGCTGAAAAATATGTTTACCTCTCCAAGGATTTGGTTGGAAACGCTTCAAAGATTTCTGCTTTCCCCAGAAAGCTGGGGTTCGGTGTGAAGTGATAGGTTTCATGTCTGAGCAGAGTGCTCTCCTTCGGCTGGAGGAACAATCTTTTCCAGCCTGACAGTAAATAACTCTCTGACTTGGGCAAGAACACAGAACCCGATTACCTCAGAGTGAGATGAAATGCAGTTTAGCTCATGTGCAGAGCGAATGTGAAGCAAACATTCACATCGGAGGTGGGGGCCAGCGTTGTGCGGAAGATAGGCACGCTTCCAAGGCCTGTTGTGATGATTGGATCATTTCCAGAGCCTACTGGCAAGGCTAGCCTCTGGGCAGCTGCAGCTATGGGGGGGGGGCTTTATCATTTTCCCAACACCCCCACCACCGCAGCCTTGGATGCATGTGTGCGCGCGCGCATGCGTGTGTGTGCACAAGTGCACCGGCCAAAAACACTAATTAGCGTGTGCTTTTATGTAGGAGAGCATAAAAGCCGTCAGGGAAGCTGTTGTCAAGAAGCCAAGAAACTAAATTCAAGTCGTAGCTCTGTTATTTGGCCATATGACCAGGTCATCTCATCCCTCTGAGATTTGATTTCTTCATTTGCAAATGAAGATGATAATATCTGAACCAATTAACTCAGGGTTTTGATCCAAATTAAAATGAAATGATGAATGGGAACATCTTCCACCAACTCTGAAGCCCTGTTCCCCACTCGTGGAGTATGGGTGAGCACCTCACCATCACCACCCATGATGAGCAGCTTGTTAGAAGTGCAAGTTCCCACCTACTCCCACACCCATGGACCCGAACCTGAATTTGAATACATCTCCTTGATAATTAATACAAACCTCCAAGTTTCAGAAGCACTGCTCTAAAGTACTCTCAAAAAAAATGGATTTAGGGGCTTGATGCAAAGTTGAATAAAATCTTAATTCCTTGGGGTTATCAAAATGTCAAGCCACAAATCTGATTTCCTGAGTTGACACCGCTTCCTCAATGAGTCAGATATTCTCAGGGAGCAGCAACACTGTCATCTCTTAAGTTCTCCGAGTCATCCAACATGAGGTCATTGCAATGTACCACTTATTAGTATGGCAAATAACTCTCATATAAAAGACTCAGGGCTGGCTCCTAATATTTTAAATAAATACCTTAGCAGGACTTGAAAAACCCCTCTGCATCTCACCCCATCCCTTCCCTCACTTCCACTCCATTGGTGGCTTTCTTGACTGCAAACATGCCAGGCAGCTCCTTAGCACATCTTCTCCTTCTGTGGGAATGCTCTTCCCCTCAACAGCCACAGACCTGTCACTTGTCTCTTTGAAACCTTTGTTCAGATATTGCCTTCCTGGCCAAGTTCACCTGCTAGGCAAAATTGCAATGTCACCTTTACCCAATTTCATTTTTCTCTACAGCACTTACCAGATTCTAGCAACTGTATACTTACTTATTATGCTTTATAATCTCACTCTTTTGTCACTCCAAAATAGAATATAAGCTTATGCAGGTAGGGACTTTTGTCCATTTTGTTCACTGCTAAACAACCAGGTCCCGGAACAGTTCTGATGCAAAAATTGCTTGATGCCTTTTGAATGGATATACAGAAGAAAAGTTTTGAGCATAAACTCTGGAATCAGACTTGGGCTGGAACTTCAGCTCCATCACCATCAGATGCCTGACTTCTGGCAAATAGTACATGTGAACAGTTCTGAGACTGCTGGGCATATTGGACCATACTTGAGAGGCTGAGACAGGAAGATTATAGGTTCCCAGCCAGCCACTAGGTTAGCAACTTAGTGAGGCCCTCCACAACTTAGTGAGATCTCATTTCAAAATAAAAAATAAAATATGGCTAGGGGTATAGCTTAAAGGTAGAACACCCTTGGGTTCAATCCCCAACATAAAAAAAAAAACCACCCAGTTCTGGTACAATGATTGGCATACAGAAAATGGCTCTGTCTGTATGTGTTAGCTATAATTATTGAAATATAATTTTTATCATTGAATATAAGCCTCACTCTGCCAAGAGAAAGATGACTAATCTAAGTTTTTACATTTTTATTGGTGCGTTGTAATTATATATGAGAGTGAGATTCATAGAGATGCTTTTGTATATTCACATAACATTATTTGATCTGTTTCCTTCCCCATACCTCCCCTTTCCCTCCACACATCTTGGATATTGTGAATTATGTCATTTTAAACAAGGGGTATGCATGTGTCATTATAGTATTCTGACATTCTTTTGGAAAGGTATTAAGGAGCAGTATAGCTGAGCCATATGGTGGTTTTATTCCTAGTCTTTTGAGGAACTTCCGTACTGATCTCCATAGTGGTTGTGTTAATTTACAATCCCACCAGCATGTATATGCATTTTTTTCTCCCTATTTCCTTGTTAGTATTCATTATTGTTTGTATTCTTGACGTTTGCCATTCTAACTCTGGTAAGAAGGATGTCATTATGGTTTTGCTTTGTATATCCCTGAATGTTAAGGATGTTGAACATTTTTTTCATATATTTGATGACCATCTGTATTTCTTCTTTGGGAAAATGTCCACTTAGTTCAATTGTGCATTTATTTGATTAGATTGCTTATTTTGTTGGTTTTATGTTTTTTTGAGATATATATTTTTTCTGGATATTATTCCCCTGTCAGAAGAGTATCTGGCAAAGATTTTCTCCTACTCTGTAGGTTCTCTCTTTATGTTCTTTGTTGTTTCCCTTGCTTTGCTTAATTTGATACTATCACATTTATTAGCTCTTGTATTATTTCCTGAACTTCAGGAGTTTCAGGAATTCAGGAAGTTGTTGCCTACATCTGTGTGTTAAGAGTGTTGACCCTATGTTTTCTTTTAGCAGTTGTAAAGTTTTTGGTCTAATCCCTGGGGCTTCATTCTATTTTAAGTTGAATTTTGGAAAAAGTGAGAAATAAGCATCTAGTTCCATTTTACATATATATCATCACCATCATATATATGCATCCTTGCCCTTAAGAGGAAAGAAAGAAGGGAGATGGAGAGCCAACACCATGTGTTGGAGATATACTTCAGCGGTAAGGGCTTTACCTAGCATCCAAGATATTATAGGTACAAGGCAAGGCAAGACACTGAGGACGTGCTTAGAATATAGAATAGAATCAAGGACAAAAGTCACATGATTAAAAACACTAAAGAGGGGCCCCTGGTGGGGTTGCATGGGGCACGCCGGACCCCCGGAAAAACCGGGGCCAGGTCTCAAGGCCCTGGGCCCTGGGTGGGAGTCAAGCGGGGCATGCTGGACCCCAGAAAAACTGGGGCCCAGGTCGCAAGACCCTGGGCCCTGGGCGGGGCACACTGGACCCCCAGAAGAACCGGGACCCGGACCGCAGTGCTACCGAGTGCCTGATCCCACAACCTCCTCAAACCACACATACTGTCTTCTCTTATTTAGAGAAAAAAGGAAAAGAAAAATATCGGAGAGGGGTTAAGATGGCCGCAAGGGCTGCCAGGATACTAGAGATGCAGACAAAACTTATCCAACTGAACTGGAACTTTAGGAAAAGTTCCCAGTGAAGGAGGACTGCTTCTTCTCTACATCCTTAAGAATCTTGGACATCACTTGTAAGGAGAGAGTTTAGCGGAGACCTAGGAGGAAGGCGGTGTTGGAAGCAGTCGCCACGATGGCAGTGGAGATTTGTATTTGGGCGAGGCAGAAATCTGATCCTACCAACCTTATCTTCTGGAGAAATTATCCCAAACGTCGAATGCTACCGTCGGACATTCTTAGGAACACTGGACAGCATGCAGAGTGGAAAAAGAGCTTGGGAAAGATTTGAAATGGTGGAGGCAGTGGCAATGGCAGCAGCCAGTACTCAGGGAAGGAAGAGATCTGATGCATTACACTTGGAACTTTTGAAGAAATAACCCCAGAGGCAGAATATTAAACCACACACCCTCAAAAACGTGGGACAACCTGCTAGGTGAACTCAGATTGGAGCCTGCCGAGGAGTGAGGCTGGTGACGGGAACAGCAAAGCTGGGACTGGAGCCTGCCATGAGGCAGGGCTGGTGTTGGGGCCAGCAAGGCTGGGATCGGATCGGAGCCAGCCGTGAGGCAAGGCCAGTGCTGAGACCTCCGAGGCCGGTATTGGAGCCTGCTGAGAAGTTATGTCGGGGCCAGGGCCAGCAAGGCTGGGATTGGAGCCTGCCATGAGGCAGGGCCGGTGCTGGGGCCTTCGAAGCCTGGATTGGAGCCTGCCAAGGGGTAAGGCCAGTGCCGGGGCCAGCGAGGCCAGGATCAGATGCTGCCGTGAAGCAAAACCAGTGCTGGGGCCTCCGAGGCCGGGATCGGAGCCTGTCGATGGGTTAGGCCAGTGCTGTGGCCAGCGAGACTTGGATTGGAGCCTGTCATGAGTCAAGGCCGGTGCTGGGGCCTCTGAGGCATGGATTGGAGCCTGCCAAGGGGTAAGGCTGGTGCCAGGGCCAGAAAGGCCAGGATCAGAGCCTGCCATGAGAGAAGGCCGGTGCTGGGGCCTCTGAGGCCAGGGTTGGAGCCTGCTGAGGGGTTAGGCCGGTGCTGGGGCCAGCGAGGCCGGGATCGGAGCCTGCTGTGAGGCAAGGCCAGTGCTGGGGCCTCCGAGGCCAGTATTGGAGCCTGCTGATGGGTTAGGCTGGTGCCAGGGCAAGCGAGGCTGGGATTGGAGCCTGCCGTGAGGCAAGGCCGGTTCTGGGGCCTCCGAGGCCTGGGTTGGAGCCCACCGAGGAGTAAGGCCGTTGCCAGGATCGGGGAGGCTGGGATCAGAGCCTGCCTTGAGGCAAGGCCAGAGTTGGGGCCTCTGAGGCCAGGATAGGAGCCTGTCAAGGGGTTAGGCCGGTGCCAGGATCAGCTAGGCTGGGATTGGAGCTTGCCTTGAGGCTACGCTGGTGCTGGGACCTCCAAGACCAGGATCAGTGCCAGCTGAGGGATTAGGCCAGTGCAGGGGCCAGCGAGACCAGATTCGGGGCTTCCCATGAGGCAAGGCCGGTGCTAGAGCCAGTGAGATTGGGATCAGAGTCCTCCGGGTGGCCAGGCCACTACTGGGGCCATCAAGAGTGGGAACGGAACTTGCAATGCAGCATGCACAGAGAAATATCATAGAAAATAAAGACCAGATGCTTCCCCTAATTAGCAATAACTAGGAGGAAAGGGGTAACAGGAGGAGGTCGAGTTATAGAAAGGGCCCTATAGCAAAGCAACTAAGGTGACCGATCAGAGGGTATGAAATGGGGGAGGATGGAACCTCTTTAAAACTCAGGAGGTATGTAAGCAAATGTATCAAAGATAATCACCAATCAAGCATGGGATCGAGGGAGGGGGAGGGAATGGGATGGGGATTGGATGAGGACTAATTGGATGATGTGTGCTTATATATCCTCTCAAGTCTTGTATTCCAATGTGATGTATGATTACAATGCACCAGTAAAAGAAAAAATATGTGACAATAGGCTAGGGAGAAAATATGTGTGTATGAATAAACTTAAAACAAATAGTCTCTGCAAAGAAAACAGGCAAGATTTTGAACCGAAAAAAAAAAAACAACACGAAGGAACTTAGAGATATATATCACCATCATACATATATATGTATAATGGATGTATTTGAAATTCATATATGTATATGTACATATATGTATACATATATGTGTATATATACACACGCATATATGTGTATATTTAGGAGTATATATATATATATTATTCCTATATATATGTATATATAGGAATGTATATATATAATATGTATATATAATATACATATTATTCCTATATATGTATATATTGGAAAAAACTATATATATATATATATATATATATATATATATATATATAGTTTTTTCCGGCACCATTTGCTAAAAAGGCTTTCTTTTCTCCCATGTATGTTCCTGGCACTTTTGTCAATTATCAGATGACCTTATCTATTTCTTAGATTTTTTTTAGTTGTTTTATCATTTTAATAATCATATTTCTGAATTCTCCCTCTGAAATTTCCTACATTACTAAGTGAGTGGAGTCCATTATTCAACCATATTTTTTTTATTCATAAAGTTAAACTGTCAGTTTTAAATAGACATTTATTTTGTGGGGGGAAAAGAGGGAAAAAAGAAAGAAGAAAAAGAAAAATAGAAAAATAATTCTGAAAAGTAATAACATTTTGTAGAGTTTTCCTGTTTTTCTGCTGGTTAGTAAAATCCAAAGAGTCTGTATAAGATGTAGGTATTTCTTGGCTCCAAGTACCTCTGCTTGAAAGATGCTGAGTTTCCCTCAAGGGCTTCTCCAAGGGCTTCAGGACCCTCTCCATGCAGACTCAGCCCAGCTTTTTTGAGCCCATTCTCTGCTCAGATTCCAAGTGTGTTTGTCAGCTTTTATGTTTCTTAAAATTAATGGGTAATTGTCTTTTGGGTTGTTGGGAGAGAGTCCCTTCATCCACCCACAGCAAACCAAGACTTCTGCCCAACACCACTGCTGTCTATTTCCTTTATTCTCTTTCTATTCTAGAAACCAGTATTTTGAGGTTTTGCTGGGTTGCTAGTTTTAAGGTTCTGACCAGCTTTTTCCAAAGTCTTCCTACCTCCATTTGGTGCTGAAGAGCTGTAGAGCTGAAGCTTTAATTTACTCTTGGGGAGCTGCTATGATGCTATTGGCTCCTCTGATCCACTATAATAATCTCTCTTTTAACAAATAATCAAATATTTATAGAAATTCCACATCAACCAAAACTAAGAACTATAATTCATTTTTCAGCTGACAAATCATTTTGCATTGATAAAAATAAAATAAAATGAAAACTAGTACACACTTATTTAAAGAATAAATCTCACTAATTTCTTTTTAGAAGGTCAGAAAGTATTGTTTTATGTTATATTTCCAAATAAAACATAAAATCTAACAGTGAACAAGTGAAAACATAGTCCAGACATCAAGGAATTATTAGAGTGTCATTACATTGTGAAATCAACCAGATAGGAGGTTGCTTTTTAACTAATAAATAACTTATAGACACAGAAAAAGTATTTGGAAATTGTTTTTACTATATGCACATGCAATACAAGTATTTATAAAATAATATAAATGGTGAATTTCTAATGATAGTTTTTCCAAGTATGTTTTGTTTCAGAAGTGAGAACTCAGACTGCATTTAATTCCCTTGGCTTAGGCTGCATGTAGTTGCACTGGCTTGAACTTCTGGCTCTAAGCCATACTCATATCTTTACCTCTTGTAAAAATGGATATTTGTGTGAAGAAGTCTCCTTACCTCTCAGAAACTCATTTCCACTTTCTCTAAAATGGGGCGATTGTGTTGTACAGTATCTAAGATTTGTTCTGGCTCCCACAGTCAAGGATTTGGTGACTTTTATACGCCTTCATCCTTATACATATTATACATTCCATAAGACTTCATTTCCTACCCATGCTTCATCCAGTCCACCACGCAGTCCTACCAGTCTTACTGATCTGACCCTAATTATACATATATATATATATGTGTGTGTGTGTGTGTGTGTGTGTGTGTGTGTGTGTATGTGTATGTGTATGTATATGTATATGTATATGTATATGTGTATATATATATGTATTTTTTTTTTTTGCTAGTCTGGATATGGAACCCAGGGGCATTCGACTCTCTGAGCTACAGTCTCTGCCCTATTTTTTTATTCTTTATTTTGAAACAGGGTCTCACTGAGTTGCAGAGGGCCTCACTACATAGCTGAGGCTTCCCACTGACCGTGTTCCTCCTGTTTCAGCCCCCCAAATGCTGGGATTACAAGCGTGTGCCACCAAGCCCTGCGAGCCTAAAATATATTTTTAATCTGTCTACTTCTATTTTAATGTGTATCCAGCTGGACCCACTCAAGAGCTTCCTAATTTCTTCACTTTGATATCTCTCTGACCTGTGTTCTCATGGGCTAACAACTATTATCCTTTTACAGAAATATTGATTTTATTTATTGTCCTGCTTTAAACTATTTTTGATAGCTCTTCCTTGTCTTAAAATAGCATCTCAAATCCTTATCATAGAACGAGATGATCCTCCATCTCACATGGGTCTTCCTTGCCTCCTTCCCCCACTTCATTTTTTATAAACTTTCTCACTACCATCAGACCACCCTTGCTGAATTTCTGTAGATTCACGTCTCATTATGATCACTCACATGTGTGGATTCCTAAGCATGCCACTCAGCCTAATTCTCATTCTTCCATTTCCCAGTAAATGTCCCTTTCTCAAAGAGGCCTACTTGGACTCCACATTGTAAATTGTGTTTCTCTCCATTTTTTATTTCATAGCACTTCTCATAATCTGCAGAAATAGATCCTTTATGTATCTCTTTTCTTTATGTCTTTATCTCATTTTATATTCTAAACTCTCCGAAGATGAGAACTATAATTGATTTGTTTGTTACTACATACTCATTCCAGCAGAGTTCATCAAATTTTCAGAAAAAATGAATGAAAGAATGAAGAGTATTAGTCAATTATAATAGATCCTTTTTTCCTTTCCATCCTATAAAATCATTTTAAATACAATACGTAGTATAATCTGAATTTATAAGATAATAATTTTTAAAATAAAATATTACTTTTTCTTAAAATAATTATTCATAGATAAATTCACCAGTAAAAGTTCACCAGGAAAAATATTCTGAAGTTCTGTTCAAAGTTTTATACAATAATTAAGAACCAAAATATATTAAAATATATGGATACATGTTCTATGACCCAAACATTGTGATTGCAATGTTCATTGACCATCAGACCTTAGACAAGTCATTCAGTAAATAACTGTGTGCCTAATATCCATTCTGGGTAATTCAATAAGCTTATTAAAGCCACATTATAAATGTGTATTTTTCTTGTTATATTGTAGTTAACAGTCAATGGAATAGAATAAGCTGGATAATCTGAAATAAATAGTGAGGCAAAAAGAATTCCCATAATTACAGTCAATTTAAATATCTGTTAGGGGAGATAAATTAACTATCATTGTAATTATTATCAAGGTATGGTTCAAATATTAATTTTCATGGTTTTCTATATTTTTATTCCCCTCTAATTAGAATCTCTAAATTTCTAAAACAATGAATGATACAATAAGTAAATAACAAAATTTTCTCACATAAGGTTGGAAATGTGGTATGAAAAGAGCACTGAAGCAAGGTCAGGATACTAAATAAAGTGAGGAGAAAGTAGGAATTCATCCTGAAGTGAGCTTCTGTAAACAGGCACCTGCAACCATGAGGTGTGTATGGCACTAAGGATAAGATGTGTTTCCATTCCCATTTATCTGAAAAAATAAAGATAATGATCCCTGGTCCTAGCAACCACGGAGGAATACTGCAAGGAGGATAAATGAGATACAGTTTTCCTTTGGAGAAAAAGCACTATATAATTTATGATATTGTTATTATAATCATTAGTCATTTTTGCCTAGATTTATGGAGTGACTCATCTTAAATTAAGCCTTTGGAACAATGAGAAGAAGGAAATTTATGAGAGCTACGATGATTTTCTAGTCTCATAAAAGATTGTGGTACTTGATTCTTGAGCTGTTGAAATATCTCTTTCTCTTTACAGGAGGCCACAGGGACCATTATTTGGTAAGTCTTTCAGGTCCTCATCTCTTGCTCCTCTGGAGCTAATCATTCAGCCTGAATTTTAAAAGTCACCTTGGCTGTCAATAAGTTATTTTAACTTACCTTAGAGTATCTGCTATTTCTCTCCTCTTTCTACGAGAATAACAATTGTTACTTCTTTTTTAATCCCCATAGTTTCTCTGTATATTCATTTAATATCTTTTGAGCACTTATAATATGCAAAACAATAAGATATAAGGGGAATAAAATTCTGCTTATCCATCAAAGAGCCTGTCATCTAATTGAGGAGTATAACCAAAAACCAGAGATAGAGCTATATTAAAGAAGAATTATTAGGTCAACGGGACGAACTGGATGAAGTGTGAATGAGAGAAAAGAGTACGGAAGAATTACCCAGGATAAGACCATCAACGAGATGAGCAAGTTTGAGGAGAGGAACAATCAATTCTGTTTTAGGCACATTAAACTGAAGTTGAATAAGGTATCCAGCAAGAATCCTGAGCCATTGGCCTGGGGCTTAGGAAGTAGATGAGACTAGAGATGTGGATATAGAATTCACCCAAAGAGCCAGGTGTGGTGGTGCATGCTTGTAATCCCTGCGCTTGGGAGGCTGAGACAGGAGGATCACACAGGTTCAAAGCCAGCCTTAACTACTTAGTGAGGCTCTCAGCAACTTAATGAGACCCTGTTTCCAAATAAAGTATAAAATAGGTGTGGGAGTGTAGCCTGGAGGTAGAAGGCCCTGGATTTCATCCCCAGTACCACATAAAAAAAAAAAAAAAGAATTCACCCAAAGAGCAATCCTGGAAGTGGAGGAGATAGTAGATGAGAGAACATGATATGAGAAAGGAAGATAGGAAGCCTCCAATTAAAAATGAAAAAAAGAGACAACTATATAATTTGTGAAGAAATAAGTGGTGTTTGAAAGTCTAACCAAAAATAAATAAGAAACTGGCAAAGAGATTGAGTGAGAAGAGAATAAGAGAATAAAGTTCCATAAAGTTCCAGTTGTGATCAAATACATAGATTAGAAGCCTTAGAAGGCTTAGTCTTAAAAGGGCTTTCCTCTTCCATTCGTTTTCTTTTTCTCTTTCTTCTTCATCCTCCTCCTCATCATCGTCGTCCTCCTCCTCCTATTTCTCCTTCCTTCTTTTCTTCTTCTTCTTCTTCTTCTTCTTCTTCTTCTTCTTCTTCTTCTTCTTCTTCTTCTTCTTCTTCTGGATTAAAATCTTAGCATTTATACTTATTTCATTTCTTCTTCTTCTTCTTCTTCTTCTTCTTCTTCTTCTTCTTCTTCTTCTTCTTCTTCTTCTTCTTCTCTCCCTCTCTCTCCCTCTCTCTCTCTTCCTCTCTCCCTCTCTCCCCTACTCTCTCTTTCCAGAAGGCAATGAAGAGGGAACATGTACAGACATATTTTGACTTAGGATCCATCAGACTTCAAAGAGGGAGGACTATTGACAGGGAAAGTTTGATTTTCAAAGGTTGTGATGTCCAGAGAAAATGAGAGGAAAGAAAATAGCCTAGGCTATGGAATCAGACCAAACCTAGTATAAAGGTTTGGATTTAGAATATCCCCCCTAGACCTCATGGAAACCAGGTAGCCATGTTGGAAGTGGAGCTTGGTTGCCAAGAAGGGGTTCCTGAGGGTGTGGCTTTGGTGATTATATAAGGTCCCTCTTCCACTAGTTCTCTCACTTTCTTCCAGCCTCCATGATGTGAGCACCAAGCACTTGCTATTTCCTTGCTTCTGACCACCATGTGCTGAGCTCCATAGTCCTAGCCTGACATGGAATATACCTCTGAAATCTTCAAAATTGTGAGCAAATAAATCTTCCTTACTTAACTTGTGTGGTCAGTCGTTTTATATTACAACAGTGATAATGCTGATTGAAATACCTGAGTTCAAATCTCAGCATTTATACTTATTTCTAGGACCACTGGACAATACTTATATCTAATTGAGTTTCAGTTCTGTCTGTGGAAATGGCAAGTAAAAAAAAAAATCCACTATCTTATAAAGTTGCTTCCAGCATGAAGAAAAAGAATATGTGTGCAAGCCCTAATTCTTGCCTGTGCTTCTTCAAAGAAAAAATCCTGAGAGCATGCCAGGCAAAAAACAAACAAAAACAAACAAAACAGGGCAGTGGCTCTCAAATTTGAACTTGCACCAGAGTCAGCTGAAGAGCACATCTAATACAAATTCCTACGCCTCACTCAGAAAGAGTTTCTGATTTAGTAGGTCTGGGATAGGACTTGAAAATCTGCTTTTCTAGAAAGTTCCCAAGTGATATTGCTAAGACTTCTTGTCCTAGAATCACACTTTGAGGTTGCGCATGGTAGAGAAGTCACCTGAGTGGGAAGAGAAAAGGGATCAGATATTGGGTTGGTCTTAGAACAGTTTGCAGAAGATGATCACATCTATTTTTAGAATTTATTTTGCATTAATGGACATGATTGTTTTTTATCCTGAACTGTAGCCATTCTGTCTTAAGAGCAGGTGCTCTTACACCAGAATACACAGGAGGACCTGGAACAGTGCCTGAAATGTCATAGCAGCTTATGCAACCATGCATCCGGAACGTAAGGTTCAGGGAGAAAGTAGTTCTGTGTTTCCTGAATAGAGAGGTACAGGAGGGGCCACTTAGTGATTCTCTACATCTCCCCTAAAGCAAAAGCCACCAGAATATGGCAGTCATTTTGGATTCAGGATAAGGAAGCTTAGATTTTTTTTAAGTGAAAACTGTCAAAGTTTACATATTATTTTAATTGTGTAAGATGTTGAATATTGCATGCCCCAAGTATTTAATATTTCATGTTTCTTTCTCTTTTTTCAATCCTAAATTACCTTTTTTCTTAGTCTTTTCTGGGCCCAAAGTACCTTTATTGCTAAACAGTAGTTTATAACCCTTTGCTGTGGATCAGATGATCTCTGAGAACTTTCTCTTCTGTTTTGTCCCTATTTCCTTCCCATTGTATTAGTCACTTATTCCATTCTATTGCATACATTATTCACTATGCTTTTTTTTCAAATATTGATTCTGCAGAAATTGAACACCCTCATTTTTCATTTCTTGGTTGGAGTTACTTTGTAGAAACTCAACTAGATTATGGCTCCTGATGCACAAATGCTCTGCTGAGTGCACACTGCCTGGCATTTTTATAAGTTCTGACTATAAAGTCAAGTCAAAACTCATTCCTTTTCCAGAGTTTCCTTTCATATATCATTTAAGGAAATTGCTCAACCATCTAGTTTCTTCTACTTAGTCCCTGACTCATTTCCTCCCTGTTGAATACCCCATCATCTTCCCTACATCTATATTTTCAGTCAAAGAGGGAGTTGAGTTAACTAGGTATTCAGTTGCCCAGTGTCTTCCAGCTGTTCTCTACAGTGAGGTCAGGGGCCAGAAGGGGCCTGAAAGCACCAAGATCAGCCTCCTTTTTTCTCTCTGCATCTAGTTCCTTGCTATGCCTTACCTGTGTTCTCTTTTGTTAACAAATATTTGAAGTGCTTCTTGGTTTCCTTAAGCATATAGTGCTTGGCCTCTTGCTTTGTGAAAACACTCCAAACCACAATGGGGTGAGTTGAATGAATGAAGTACAGACCCACCTGTTCAGCCAGCATCCATACTTCAGCCAGCATCCATACCGCCATAAGCTAAAGACCTGACCATGTAACTTAGAGGAAGGAAGATTTATGTGCTCACAATTTTCCTTGGAGACATTGGGGTTCAGTCCATGTGAGGCCGGCGTCTGGATCTCAGGGTATGGGGCCAGTAAGCGAAGAGAGTGGGAGCACATGGGCTGTGCTCCTCGAATCATGGAGGCCAGAAGCAAGAAATAAAACAGGAGGCGCAGGAACCATAATAATCTCCAAGGCTGCACCCCAGGGGCCCACCCCTCCAGCCACATCCTACCAGCCCAAGCCACCAATGAATTTATCCACTATTGGGATTACAACCCTTGTGACTCAATTACATAAACTCCAAATGCCAATTGGTGAGCTCTTCAAGGAGCCACTCTATCACTGCAACACCACCACAGACTGATCCTGTGTACTTGTTTAGCTGTGCTCTGACCAGTCTCACAAGTCTCTTAAATGTGCCATGCTCACTCTCAACTCCAAACATCATACAGGTCACTCCCTTCCCACTCTGTTTTTTTCTAACTAAAGAGCTTAGTACCCCTCCTTCCCCAAAAAACCACTCCTACCATCTGCCTGGTGGGAGGTTCGCCATACCAGAAACATGCCTGCTCCTTTTCTCTAAAAGTTTTTGCCCTGCTGGCTTGCTTGTCCTGGTCCTTGACTAGACTGTGCACAGCTCACAACCAGGGACTGTGTCTAGCACACTGCTGCAGTCCCAGCTCCTACCTGAGGCTGAGGTGGTGGTGCTCGCCCTGGGTGAGGACACGTGACCTCGGGTGAAAGGCAGGTGGTCCTGTATGGGGTGTTGCCATGAGATGGAGAGGTGTGAGATAGTGCTGAAAAAGAATCCGTCCAACAGGGCAGCTCATGGGAGAGACGAAGCAAACCCTGGCAGCTGGGGGCCGGGGAGAATGCTTTCCCATCTGCTAGAAATGATTATAGGTGCTACAACTTTAACAGAAGCCTAGAATTTAATATCTAAATGGTCTTTAACAGGACAAAAGTAGCTCTATACCACATAGATCTACTATAACCTAATCATCAATGTTTTTAATAGGAAAAAATGTTACTGAAACAGCACAATAAAATTAGCTAAATTTAATTTTTTATTTCAAATAATATAGAAATGGGTAAAAATGGGGCTCTAGAACAAAACAGGTGATGCCATTCACACTGAGGTCAATGTCCTGAGCTTCCCTTTCCTTGGGTTTTCTCTAGCTGCAGCCTGTCACAGGCTCCCCTTCTGCAGCATCCCTTCCAGCTCTTGACCAAGTGGAATTACACCACCAAACCTTGCTGTGACGTTTTCCTAAGTCTCTTAAGAACAGCAGTGTCTCTCCTCTCAAGATCTCAGTGTTTCATTTCTCCATTTTTTGAGTAAGGAGCTTTCTCCCTCATCCCCACCCCTTCTGTCTTTATGTCTGTATGTCTCTCTTTGCTCCTCCCCATCCCTTTCCTTTCTCCTCCTTCCCCTCCTCTCTCTTCTCTCCTCTTCATCCTTCCTCTCCTCACTGGCTTCCTTATTTCTTCCTGTTATCTGAATGATCATCACCTGAATGAAAATACATTCAGTTCTCACTTCTTAACACTTCAAATACAAAACTTAACACATAATTGCAACAAAACCCAATATTTGCTAGATGCAAATATATGCATTGTCCTATGGGTTTTTTTTTTTTTTTTCCTTTTTCCACCTGTACCAATCCTCCCTTTCCTTCCATACCTGGCTTCCAATCCACTCTGTTCAGGAACCTTTCCCAGGTTCTTGAACTAACAACCAACAATTCTGCAACTAACCATCCTCTTTATGCACATAGCTGGTACTATCTGTCATAGAAACTAAGTGCTGTATCTTAGGTATTTTCCAGGCATGGATCGTGGGAACAAGTGTTAGCCTCCCCTCTCGGTTTCCCTTGCCCCAGCAGTGTCTGGACTAGAAAGCACCCCAAACACTCAGTAAATACATGTTACGTGTAATGGGCTGGCTCTGTGTTTCAGGCAGCAGCTCAGTCCCCTCTTTGGACTAAATGTTTGGTGATGCTTCTGAGAGGCTTATGCACAAGGTTGCTTCTTTCCACATACTCTTGACAGACACTGGGCCTCATTGGAAAGACAGAGCTGTGTTCTTCTGGCTCACTCTATAACACAGCCCCATTACTCTTCATATAAGGAGCCTTCGCACACTCCCAGGAGCCCAGTATTTTAGGAGGCAACATCGCTGTGGTAAGTGAAGATTCTGCCTGCCTCTCTCCCTTCCACACAAGCCCTTCACTGCACACCCCTCTGTGGAAGTCTCTGGCAGGCTGCTGAGCTGTGCAAGCAGCCCCTAACCAGGAGGGAGCCCAGCCAGGGTGGGGTGTTTCTTGGAGCCACCAATCCACCACCGCCCTGCACTGGAGCAGGGTGCAGGTGCACAGGGCTGCTGACTGCGAGGCTGATTGCTCTTGTTGTGGAAGCTGCCAGGCGACTTCAGCACATTCTGTAGCATGTAAACCACCCAGAAAGAACACTGTCAGCACTGGCATTCCTAACAAGGGGAACAATGAATGAAGCAGAGAAAAGGACAAAAGCCCATCATGACCCCCACCCAGGATGTACCCCAGACATCCCTGGAGAGCCCAGCCTTTTCACAGTCCTTACTCACCATGAAAGGCAGATGTCCCCAACGGGCCCTGACATTAGCACCACTTGACACTGGTGACCAAAGATTTAAAAAGGTGGAAACCATGGCATTGTCAAACTCTGCAACGTAGAGAGGTGCTATACAGCTCTAATCCCTACCTCCTAATTGTCTGCTTTAATTTTGTCCAGAATTCTCATATACATAAAATATAAATATGTATTCATAGAGTGTCTTGTACTATATTCCGTTTTTTTTCTTTTTCAGTTTTTTTTAATTCAGCTGTTTTACTTTCCAGTCAAAGAAATCATCATTGTAGAG
Source organism: Muscardinus avellanarius (assembly GCF_963383645.1). Taxonomy (NCBI): domain Eukaryota; kingdom Metazoa; phylum Chordata; class Mammalia; order Rodentia; family Gliridae; genus Muscardinus; species Muscardinus avellanarius. Next base: position 46,175,160 of record NC_137789.1, on the reverse strand, counting down.
AAGATTTGCTAGCCTTTGCAAAGGTACAGAGGTGGTGGAAACTTAATCTTAAAAAAAACAAAACATAAATTTGATAAAGCAATAAGACTACAGTGCACATAAATATATACATAACACATACACATAGGCAACAAGTATGAGAAATGATAACATGTATTCCACGGTGTACAAGCTCTGTGTAGAAGCCCTTTCCATGTTAATGGATACTCTCATATCCTGAGTTTCCTCACGGGACACCTCTTTCCATGGCCATCTTTGCTGAAATCTGGCCGTCACACGAGGACCTCCACCCTGCTGCCTTTCAGATGAAAATGCCCATTTTCCCACACTCTATACTCCTAAGAGCACACCAGGAAGTGGGGATCCTATCTTCCCTGTCCCCCACCTGTCCCTCACTCCCTGTCAGCAAAACCTTCGCCTGTTAATAACACTTCCAGAGCCAGATAAACTTTTTGCTTGGGTTTCTGCTGATGGGAAATCTACCGCACATGATTCTCATTCTTTAAGAATGCTTGGTTTTTCCAATTCTTGGGTTTACGAACTTTGTTTTTCTTCCCTAAACATGATTCTGTCTGTGTGTTTATTGCACTGCTATGTATATTCTAGCAACCGCAGCCTGCCTCCCATTTTAAAATGATACATGCATTGTCCATGGAGAGGCAGTTGCATGTTTCTGGTATGCAGCTTCTTGATTACTATTTAAATGCCATAAAAAAGAAATTGGATTTTCTGTGCATGCCTGATTCCCTTGCATGTATGTTTTTGTCAAAATTTTGAAATGGTAAATACAGACCTCCTCCATGTGGACTCCAATTGATTAATTAAAGGGGAAATTCATCGCAAAATTGCCAGCAGCTGTTGGCTAGAATGGAAGCTAAGGAATCATACACCAAAGCAGGCCAGCAGGAGAACAGGACCATCTCTAGAGGCTGTGCCTGAATGTTGTGGAAAATTAGCTCTACTTTACTCAATCTGAGCCTTTTTCACACCATGGGCTATTTAGGATATTTAATTTATATTATGTTAAAGATGAGCAATACACAGTCAGTCGGCATTTTTCTTTGCTTCTTTTTTCCTGGTCAAGGGTAAAAAATGCATGCCAAGACATTTGTTCAAACTGAAGAACACTTGTATCAAAAGGTGCATCAAGCAATGCATTTCATATGGTTCAAGGCCATGGTCAAGACTGACTGCTGAGGAACAAAAAGCTAAGACAACTTGAATTTGCAAGTTCTTTCAAAAGGAAATCTGCATAACCATGTGGAATTTCAGATCCACCCAGAACGGTGGGCAAAAGAGGAGACTTGTAACAAATATCAAGAGAGAGCAGATCATGTCAAAAATAAGGGTCCCACAAGCAGGCAAAGAGATTGTAGGGAGAACTAAGGAAAAGGCAAAGAGGAAGAAGTCAGTGGCCACAGAGAGATTCATAAAATAAAGGATTCAGAAGTATAGAACTGTCTTATAAGTCATGGCAGTGACAATTCCTAACAGTAATCCCCAATCCTCTCACAAAAGTTACAGTTGGAAATTTCTCCATCTGCACTCACCCTTGCCAGGAGCTCATAAATCTGGGGCCACACCAGGGCTCTGACCTAACCATGATGGAGAACTCATTTGGAAGAATGGCTATCCCCTGAGCCATTGCACACGGCACCAGGGGCCACCTGTGAGTCACAGCCTGTGGGAGGTTCGGAACATCTGGTCAAGTTCATCTCCTGCCACCACCACCAAGGCTCTAACTCTGCTGCTCGTGTCTGTTTTAAATGTACCTCTTTCTCCAACACAGCATCTTTGGAACATCGGGATGTTGCATAATGCCCAAGTGAAATCCAAAAACCCAGCCACACATGTAGAACGAGGAGAAACCACATGTGGGAGAGAAAAATAATCTCATTTTGAATATTATTCTTATTCTCAAAGCAGTAAATGTGTTGGAAGCCACGTTGACTATTTGATGGAGACGGCATGGAAGAGGATATGCTGTGCTTATGAACTTCTCTCCCAAAGGGAATCGAGGGTGCTTTCAAAACCATCTTAATAACTAACATCCATTGAGTGCCTACTAGGTGTCAGACATCTTATAAACATTATCTCTATTTATCCAATATGTGCAAAGTGGTTATTATTCTCATTTTTCCAATTAGAGAACTAACCACTGAAACAATAAACAACTCACAAAGTTTCCACAGCTGGTAAATGAAAAAGATAGGTTTGGACATTGTTTCCCTTGTCTTCAAAGCCTGAAGTCCTCCTACTTATTATGCTTTCTTCTTTTATCCACCTAGAAGTGCATGCTAAAAGTGACAAGAGTGTAGATGTCCTGTGCTTGCTCAATCTCAGCAAGTGGGCAGAGTGTAGCCAGGGACTTTCATTCTCTGAAAAATAAGTCAAGTGGAGACTCATAATCCAAACTTACACAGCAAAGTGAATGGGCACAGAGCTTCCAACTATCATGGCCACCTTGGAAACCACCTAGTGCCTTGTCTTAATTTCACGAATAAAAGAAATCAAGGTCAGAAGGATAAACTAACAATAAAATCCAGAAACCTCATGAGATCTTGAGTCATCCAGGTAGCAAGGAAAACATTTTCCCTGCATGTCTCCACTCTAACTCAACAGATGACCCCTACCCCTCAGGATAAACAAATAAACACAAGTCTACCTAATAGTACAAAACAAGTACAAGTAGATTAAAAAAAAAAAAAAACTTCACCTTGTTTCTACCTCAAGCTACCATTCTATCTGTCCTTCCAATCTCTACCAAACTTCTAGAAAGAAAAGTTGGTACTTGCAGACTTGGCTTGCTTCCTAGATCTGGGGCCCTTTACAGGAATGTCCATTCAAAATCTTCCCTTTCTACCCCAATTCTTGCCCCACAGCTGAAGGATTTGTTCCAGATCCCAGCATTGACCTTATTCCCTCTCCACAATGTGTGAATCCATTTTTCCTCTTGTTACTTTGCCAAAAACCTAAATAACAATCCCAACAACTTCTCTGTTAAGGAAGAGAAGATATTTTACTCTTGTCCTAAGGATTCATTATTCTTGGTGCTTGTTTCAATGGAAGTACAATTTCACAGTTGTGCTGGTGGGGCCTGGCCGGGCAGATGAAAGCAGAAGAATGGGGGAGCCCTGACATTATTTTGATATTGGGATGGGAGCCCAGGAAAGTAAGTCAGAGACTGGACCACAGCTAAGGAGTGACATGTGGATCTTGGGTTCATGTTGTTAAAATAAATAATGTGGCCGGGTATGGTGGCGCACACTTGTAATCCCCGCGCTTGGGAGGCAGAGACAGAAGGATCACACAAGTTCAAAGCCAGCTGTACGTGCTGGCTTAGGAGACTCTGTTTCCAAATAAAAGTGTAAAAATAGGTCTGGGAGTGTAGCCCGGAGGTAGAAGGGCTTCCAGGAACCCCAGTACCAAAAAAAGAAAGAAAGAAAGAAAAAAGATAAATAATATGTTGTTGGTTGTTGTTGTTGTTGTTGTTGTTGTTGTTTTTAATTTAGTTTTCTAACTTTTGCATAGCAGGCAGAATGTGAGTTAACAATACACCCTACCTCATTATTCCTGTCATTCAGAACTTGGGGCATCCTTAGACGATTAGTTGTCACTAAGTTGGGAAGGGAAGGGCAGGTCCACTATTGGCTAGAAAAGTCAGAGCTTTGCTGTGGGTATCGCCATAGTAACCAGCACCCTCAGCAGACCTGAAAAAGAAATGTCTCAGTTGGGTTCTATTGGAAACAGAGCCTGGACAAGGTGGCTCTGACAGATAGAGTCCCAAGGCAGCAGGAGCTGGTGAAAACATCAGTGCGACAGGGAGGGTGGAATGCCACAGCAGTACTTTGCCCCAGCCATGACCTTGCCACGAGCCTCAAAGAGCACAGCTGGTGCTTGGCAGGTGCGGCCACTTAGCCACCTGGGATGTCTGCACACAGGCTGCTCCAAAACACAGCACTGTTTTTTTTGTTTTGTTTTGGTTTTGGTTTTGTTGTTGTTGTTGTTTTGTTTTGTTTTGTTTTAGGAAGGAAAAGGAATTTCTCGACGTGGCTTCTTCCCATCTGCTATTTCTTGGGTTAACCACATAGGTAGTTTTTTTTCTCCAAATTCCAAGTGGGGTCACAGGACACTGTAAATGGCTGTTCAGAAGCCCATCGCAGATCCCCAAGGGGCAGCATGGAAGCGGCCATGGGATATAAAGACCCCAGAAGTGTAGATGACTAGGCTCAGATGACAAAACTGCATGGGCCCATGGAGACCAAGTCATCTCAGTGGCTATGGAAGGGCCTGGGAAACAGGTGAAGTTTAGAGAATCTGATGAAGTATTTAAGATTTAGCATACCGGTAGGAGTTAGAATTAAAGTTATACCCATAGCACAGAGGTATATCCTCCTTCTTCAATTTGTTTTTGTGATGCTGTGGATTGAACCCAGGGACATTCTACCTCCAAGCTATACCCCCAGCCCTATTTATTTTTAATTTTTACAGGGTCTTATATAACCTCACGGATTGAGGCTGTCCTCCAATCTGTGATCCTCCTGTCTTAGCCTTTCAAGTACTGGCTGGGATTACAAGAGTATAGCACCATGCCTGTCTATCTCCTTCAAATTTTGCTAAGTATCTCTTTGTGTTAAGAACCTGACTCTGTCCCTAATGATAAAAGTATTACAGTCTTAAGTGAGAATTATATTTTATTTATGTATTTATACACACATATACCTAGTCATGTACTCCATGATAATGTTCTGATCAACAGTCCCTGAAGATTCCCTGAAGATCTATTGCCTGATGACATCGTAGCTGTCTTGGTTTGGGTGGGTGCGCTCTAGGATGTTGACACAATGATGGAATGAATCACCCAGTGGAATTGCCCAGTGATGCATTTGTCAAACTATTCCCATCATTAAGCAGCACATGACAGTATATCCAGGTATCTCTACGTACCTACACATGTGTGTACCTGAGTGAACCCCTAAGCAGCAAATGCGATGAGTATCTTCTAATGTTTACTCAACTTGACTTTGCTGCACTTCTTCACACAGCTGTTACTAATTCCTCCTCCGCCCTGGCCTTATTTTAATCCCTCTCTCTTTCCATGTCTCACCTGCCCTCTTCTCCCCAAGGCCAAAATCGTAGACAGGAGGCAAGTGAAAAAGAGTTAAGTGGGGACACTGTGGTGAGCACACAGATAGAAGGCATTCCTGTGTTCCCTCACCCCAAACTAAAGACACCTTAGCAATCTGGCCTTTGGAACTTAGAACTACAGTCTCCATCTCTCTTGTCATCTCCAAGTGCCTTATCACCTCATGTGAGTGAGAAGAGATGTGGTGGGGTAATGGGCCTCCAACGGTGTGCCTCTACGTGGCACCTGGATTTGCTTTTGGGGATGGAAGTGCTGTGGGAGTTTAAGGTCCCTGTATGAGTTTTTGGTGACTTCTGTGACAAATTACCAACAGCTGTGGCTTAAAATAATCAGAATGTATTTCCTCACTGTCTTAGAGGCAAGAAGTCCAAAATCAAAGTATCAGCCAGACCAGACTCTTCTGCAAGCTGTGGGACCCTCATTCCTTGCCTCTTCCAGCTTCTGGTGGCTGTTTGCATTTCTTGGCATTTTTAGCTTATGGCTACATTATGCCAGTCTCTTCTACCTCTTCAAATGGCCTTAGCCCATGTCTTTTCTTCCATCTGTCTCAAAAGTCTATTTCCCTTTCTCTCTCTCTCTCTCTCTCTCTCTCTCTCTCTCTCTCTCTCTCTCTCTCCTCTCCTCTCCTCTCCTCTCTCTCCCTCCCTTTTTTTCTCTCTCCTTCTCCCACCCATTGTTTTGTATGTATGATACTGGAGATTGAACCCAGGGGAATTCTCCTTTGAACTACACTCCCAGCCCTTTTTATTTTTCTGTTTGGAAATAGAGTCTTGCTAAGTTGCTGAGATTCCCACTATGTTGTTGAGGCTGTCCTCAAGCCTGTGATCCTCTTGTCACAGCCTCCCAAGTACTGATATTATAGGTGTGTGCCACCCCACCCAGTTCTTTCTCTTATCTGAAATTCATCATTGGATTTAAGGCCACCCAGATAATCCAAGAGAATCTTTTCATCTCAAGATCCTTGATTTGAGGCTGTAAATTGAGGCTGTAATGACTCTTTCTTTAAATAAGACAATATCCACAGGTTTCAAGAATGAAGATGGGTATCCAAATTTTGGGGGCACCATTCAATGTCCTCCAATGCCCACCATACCTGGAGACAACATTCCTAATGGCTGAAGAGTCCAGCCTCCCCGGGTCAGCCATTTTCCCAAGTCAACAAATGCCCATAAGTATTAGCCCAAGTCTGAGTCAGGACTAAATAGATTAAATGTGTTTTCAAGAAAAACAAAGGGCAATGTGTTCCTATTTGAGAATTTAGACAAAGGTGATGAAACATTTGAGACAATCCTCTGGCAGAAAATAGAAACACCCCCCTTTTTTGGTACTGGGGATTGAACCCAGGGACATTCTACCTCTAAGCTACACTCCAGGCCTTTATGTTTTATTTTAAAGCAGAATCTCACTAAGTTTCTCCAGGTTTCACTAAGTTGCTAAGACTGGCCTTGAACCTGCAATCCTCCTATCTCAGCCTCCTAAGTATTGAGATAACAAAGTAAAAGAAACACTTATGAACACCAAATGTAGGTTCTTTATTTACATACCACTTGTGAATTATTTTAATATGTCCAGGCCATTGTTGAGGGCAAGCCTTCTGGAATAAAATATACTCAAAATGCTGGCACTTCACCTCAGAAATGACACAGAACACTTTGCCTTCATGTACATTCCATTTGAGAAGAAGGTTGATATTATGCTGTCTTGTACCAAATGCCCTTAAGATTTTTTTCTAGAAACTATAATAAAGGACATCGTTTTCTCTGGCTCTAATCCAATTTCTTTGAGTGATGTGTAAACCTTAAAATTGTTTGTAGCTCTGTGTCGGTATCCATTACTTCTGAAATGACCCCTCCATTTCACATTTCATATAACATTTTCCTGTCTTCTCTGGGCATTGCAGAAGATCCTTTGTAGACACACTAATTGCTTGTGACACCTGCAGTCCTTTTGAACACTGGCGTTTTCTTGGTGAATCAGTAAATAGTCTGTTATTTGGTAAGGACATTGTTGCAAAACACTTTCCCTGAATCTTGCTTTCTGCTTAAACATCATAATCACACAGGGCTGAGTTATACCTTCACTATCGCCCTATGGATATCATACTTGGTATGGATTTGGTGTTACAGTGGCTTCCAAAACAATTCAGTCCATCAAATTACCAGTAGTGATTTCTTTTGTGAGCATATTAATCTTATAGCAAGTAAGCATTACGTTTTAGACAATAAAGCTTGCAAAAGACCTGTCAAAGCTATATTTTTAAAAATGCTTTATACTATATTCTTGCAAAATGCACACCACTCCATTGACCTTTAAGCACATTAACCTCTGTAGGGACATTTCTTAAATCCATATGATATACATAAAGTCTCTATTTCAGCATTTAGTGAAGAAAATAGATTGTAGTGGGTGCTAAAATATCAGCGCATCATCCACATCTAACAGTAGATTTGCTGAATGACAAAGAATAGCATTAAGTTGTCTTAGAAGAAAATGCAGTGTGGCTAAAAACACTAAGAGATCCAAGTCAAATGTTCAGATAATAGGCACTCTCTATCATACTGCTATCAGATTTACAAAGATGCCTAAATATAAATCATAGGCTACAATCTGTCACCAGCCCAGGAAAATAAGAAACTCCTGGACATTGTCTTGCACTACCACCCGCGCTGCAGTCTTCTGGATTTTTCTTCCTCCCATGAGATATTCCTCCCATGAAGATATTCACTTCATTTCCCCATCTTCTTCTACTCCTTTTGCCATCCACCCCTGCCTACTTGGAGAATCCTAGATCTTCTTTCTTGAGTGTCCCCTCCCTCTTGTCTCCGTCCATCTCTCCTTCTTCTCGGTTGTCTTCAACTCTTCGTGCAGTGCCGTGGAGCACGGCCATGGCCTTTTCTCCTCTTCACATTGCTCCATTTTTTAGTCGAATACGTTATTATAATCAGACTGAGAAGCAAGATCATAACATTCCAGACACTGCTAAATCAAGAAAAAGAGAGCCACGAATTTACAAGTGAAACAGAATATACGAAGAAGACAGCATCTTGACCACTGCAGCTCCTCGGAACTCCACGATGTCCTTTTGCTTCATTCTAGTGTCAGGTTTGACTGACTTGTCCCAACACTGACATTCAGTAAAAAATTCAGTTGCTTGCCCATTTTTAAGTTTTCTGTTTTATTTACCAGTGCTATACAAATATTGTTTTTTTTATTTTTTAAATTTTAAATAGATAGTAACAGCTGGACATGGTGGTACATGCCTGTAATCCCTATATTCTTGCAAAATGCACACTACTTCATTGACCTTTAAGCACATTAACCTCTGTAGGAACATTTCTTAAATCCATATGATATACATAAAGTCTCTATTCTGTACTTGGGAACTTGAAATTGCAAGTTTGAGGCCAGTCTCAGCAATTCAGTGAGACTCTCAGCAACTAAGCAAGACCTTGTTTCAAAATAAAAAGTAGAGCTAGGGATCTATCTCAAAGGTAGAATGCTCTTAGGTTCAATTCCCAATACCCCCAAAAAATTAAAAAGTAACTGGTTCCAATGAGCTAATAAGGCTTTGTGGGCTTTTTAGTTAGGTCAGTCTCCTTTGGAATCTTTTTCCTAACCATATACTTGATCAAAATGCAAATGTGCATGATTACAGGCATGACGGCACACTCCTGTAATCCCAGTACTTGGGAGACTGAGACAGAAAAATTAGACCGCAGGTTCAAGGCCAACTTCAACAACTTGGCAAAACCTCATTTCAAAATAAGAAATAAATAGGGCTGGGGGTAGAGCTCAGAGGTAGAATGCCCCTAGGTTCATTCCTCAGTGCCACACACACCTAAAAAGGATGCAAATGTATGCATAAAATATGACCCACTGTAAGTTGATGACTATGTAACACAGTGTTTTCCCCATAAATAAACCTCAAATAGTCAATGCTGAATCTAAGAATAGGAGTTGCTCATTTTTTGTATCTAGTTTCTCTGCCCAAAATATTGGAAGTATTAATAATCACAGGTTCTAAATCCTAGAGATGAGAGCTGGAAGGGATCCTATAAATTATATTATCCAAAATATTAATTTTATAGCCAAGGAAACTCGGGGTTTCCAATAAGCCAAATAATTTTGTCCCAGGTACATCACAGCTGAGCAACGGCCAAACTGGCTTAGAACTTGAAACGACTCATGTATCCTAGAAGCAGACTGCTATGTGAGACAGAGCTTAAGAAAAGACTCTTGCTATAACCCTATTGCTTCATCAGAATATATATAGATGTCTATTAACCAAATAAATAAAAATCAGATGAAGTAATTCATAGCAGAGGTAGAAAAATATTGGGGTTTGAAATGTAGCTCTGTGGTCAAGCACTTGCCTATTTTACATAAGCCCTGAGTTCAATCCCCTTAGTTCAATTTCCAAAAGAAAAAAGGAGGAGAATGAGAAAGAAAAAGCAGAGAAAGAGAAGAAGTGGTATGTAGACACAATCTGAACTTGGGGAAGAACTTGGGGCTTAGATGTGTATAAATACCATATTCCAGTGGGTACTTCAACTCCTGTAGAATATTCTCATGTTTGTTGTTTCACTTCATTTTCACAACCATCCTATAAGATATCAGGGGTGATTTTGTTCTAATTTTTCAAATGAAGGACCTGAAGTTGAAAGTAGTGAGGTCAACTGCTCAAGATTATACAGGTAGTTGGTGATGAGAGACAGAAATAAGTCCTCCTAGCAATGACAGGTCAATGTACTCTTCATCATTCAAATGCTTATATTTTCTTGATCTTGACTCGATAAACTTTCCCACACAAGTAGTTGCCTATCCCTCCTGTCCTCAGATGAGGATCTGGACTGTTGGCTAAAATGTTTACACATTATCCCTCCAGCTTTCATCAGAAGATGATGATGATGATGTGCTCTACTTAGCACTCTTCAAAAAGAATATGGTTTTCTCTTGAGTGGGTCTTCAAATGGTTGATTGACCAAAATCATAAACTCCAAAGACATACTCAGCCTCTGAATTCTGTAGTTTCACATCATACATTTTAGTTTCTGCCTTGTGCCTTTCCCTGGCTCCCCTGTGCTACCAGCAAACACACACATTCACAGTACCATGCATGACATCCCACTCCTACCTGAAACACTCATCACTACAAACACTAATGATTAGACCAAATAAAACAAGGAACAGCCATTATGGGGGTGGGAGTGGTGTACAGTGACTGTACCCTTGTGAACAGACATTGCCAGCAAAGGAATCTCCAAAAAGGAGGAACTTTAGGAAGTGCAAAAACAGGAAGCAAGTTGCTGAGTTGAGAACCAAGGTAGGAAAATGGTGAGAAGTTCCCCTTGTTAACTCTGGAAATCATTCATAGCTGATGATCTTAGCAGCAAAGTGCCAGTGGGTACTTCAATTCCCAAAGAGAACTGAGAAAACTGGTGAGCAGGAAGATTGTGCCTTCAGTGCCATGCTAAGGACCCAAGACTCACTCAGCACATCCTGTATGGCCATGGTTAGCGCTGGCTATGGCAGAGCAGCATGGTCTAGGGCCTGGGGCAAAAGTACAAATAAAGACTCCCTACCTGTGTGGCCTATGGGCCCCAGGATACTTCTCCCACCCTCGATGCTTGGTCCCTTGAGGGACCTGGGTGCAGGTTTGTAGGAACTCATCCCATACATCTAAGCTCAGCTCATACCCAGCGCTCTTCCCCCAAAACAGCCACCCTTTGGATCTATGAATCTCTACAGTTCACTCTTAGGAAGACAAACCAGGCATTTAAAAGCCAGTCTGCAGGTATGAGCACTCATCTCCAGGTCCCAGATCCCCAGAGCATGTTCTAGAAGAGGAGTGCAGTCCCTGGGTAGACACATCCCTGGGACAACCCCACTGACTCCTGTCCTCAGAAAGAGCAGCAAGTATGTAAACAAGAGTAATGTGAGATCAAGGCAGGACCTGGCTGCTCAGATCCAAGAGAAACATTGAGATTTAGAGTTCTCTGGACTATAAGAAAACAGTAGGAATTCTCACAGGTTCAGAAATCCTCAAGTCTTCTTCACAAAACCAGTAGTTCTGACTACAGGGTCCTCTGACTCTGCCCAGTGTCCTGCTGATCGAACGAGGGGGAGGAATGCAGCCCCAAGATTGGGTAGGATACAGTTAACCTGTGAAGAAGTGCACATCTTTTGGACTTAGACATGAAGTAGGGCGTGAATCAAGTCCTCAAACTAAAGCAGGTATTTCAGAGAAGCATAGCCTCAGCTAAACAATCTCCCCAGCTTTATTGCTTTCTGCTTCCATTTTCTATTGATCTTCAATGCAAACCTTTAAGTTTGCATATAGAACAATTATGAGGACAATAGATGCTTCGTGTGACTCTTTCCTGGAGGTAAAAGCATAAAGGCCTGACTTTATAAAGTCTGTTTAATTTGTTTGTTAGAGAGGGGAATGGAGGTTAATTAATCTAGTTTTGGTACTGCTAGATAATATCTATGTTGAGTAGCTTGTACATTATACTGTCCAATTAATTCCTCCCAGGGACACTTATATAAGCCTATTCAGCTCACAACTTCAGGCTTGAAACTTTTCAAGGTCTTTGGGGTGACCATTAGAGAAGAACATGCTTTGGAAACCATCACCTTCTTTTACTCTTTCATCCTGGTGGGTCACTGTGCTCTTCTCAAAGGTTAACGAGGTTGTGATCCTTCAGGGAGAGTGACCAGGATACCCATTTCAATTGCTCTCACATGCTCCTCTTGTTTAATTCTTGGAAGTAAGGTCTGGAGCCTGTATTCCAAGACAACTAACTGCCTTTAGCTCACCAGGGTTTTTGCCATCACTGGCTGAGCCCAGAAACAGTCAGATGCCCTTGAAATCTTTAAATGCTTTTCCAACAGAAGGTTTGGCTATTTCTTCTCCTGGTGTTTATTTTCAAGTTAAGCACATGAACACACATTTTTTTTTTAAATCCTGAAGATGACTTTTAATTGATTCCCTAAATATTTTAAGGTCTACTAATTCCATTGATGTTGCAAACACTACAATTCATTTTAGCTGCTGTTCTAATCACATTCATTAACAGGCTTATTTTTACCTGCCAGCTAATATTTTACATTGCATCAATACATTTTCAGCTTTCTAGCCAAATTGTGTACAAAAGAAAATGAATTACTCAACCTCCTGATTATTCCAGAGAGATTGGGTTGACCAATGTCCCTTCTGTAAAGGCGATGAACTGAAGCATATATATATATACTACTCATGTGACAGTACAAATATAACATTGTGTTACTTTAAGTACAAGTTTTTCTTGTATAATTACCCATTAATCTATTTATATAACGTGAAAAAAAGCATCACTGGTCACTCAAATGTAGACAAAATATTTGTAGTAGGTTAAAATCATTTATATATCAGTGTCCTCTATGAAGCATGATCCTTTTTCTTCAGTACTGGTGTTTAATTTGGATTGATGGAAGGATGCCCTTCTCCATCCTATCAACTAGCGATAGATAGATAGATAGATAGATAGATAGATAGATAGATAAATGGAAAACAATGGATAATTAGGCATATAGCATGTCCAAAGTAAAACACAGAAAAGGTTAATGATCCACATGGCAAACCAACCAAGTGTCTTGGAATATTTTATTTTCTGCTGCTGAGTGTACTGAAGGAAGACGAATTAGACAAGCCTATTCACAAAGTACAATGCTAGCACTTGCCAGCAGAATTAATAAATTTTCTGTCATTAGATAACAAGGAAGAGTCAGAGAAATACGGAATTATGGTTAGTGAGCCTGACTAATTCACTTGTGTGAAACATACCATGAATGCACATCAGGGCAGGACAAACTCAGTAAATTATAAAACATCCAGGAAAACTATGAAAACTTTAAAAAGAACAAGAAACCTCTGTGTGCCCTGTATTTGACAATCTCCAATTATATATATATATATATATATATATATATATTTTTTTTTTTTTTTTTTGGTGGTACTGGGGTTCCTGGAAGTCCTTCTACATCCGGGCTACACTCCCAGACCTATTTTTTATACTTTTTTATTTGGAAACAGGGTCTCCTAAGCCAGCGCGCGCAGCTGGCTTTGAACCTGCGCGATCCTCCTGTCTCTGCCTCCCAAGCGCGGGGATTACAAGCGTGCACCACCACGCCCGGCTTCCAATTATATTTAAACAGTCAGCAAGAGGTAAAGTGTGCAGAGTATCCAATAGTTCTGCTTGTGCTTAAAAGTTGAAGGATAGGTGTATATGTGTTTTATTTATGCCTACTATGTTCCTGGAAAAACAGGTAAAAAATAAAAGCCAGGCCAGGCGTGGTGGCGCACGCTTGTAATCTCCCCACTTGGGAGTCGGAGACAGGAGGATCGCGCAGGTTCAAAGCCAGCCACGCTGGCTTAAGAGACCCTGTTTCCAAATTTAAAAAAGTATAAAATAGGCTGGGAGTGTAGCCCGGATTTGAAGGGCTTCCAGGAATCCCAGTACCACCAAAAAAAAAAAAAAAAAAAAAAAAAGCCAATAGGCTGGTTGTCTCTGAAGAGGGAACTGAGAATACCTGAGGGCACTTGCTTTGACTGTGCTTGCGACATCATGTGGGCCTAATCATATGCATTACCTTTTCAAATGAATACATGTAAAGGTAATATATATTTTTATTAACAATTTAACATGGTTCCCAGTTGTTTGTTGTATGTATGCATTTGTCTGAATCAATGGGCTTTCTTTTAGACCTTGACATAACCTGGGCTGGAGGCTGGAAAACAGGTGGCTGTGAGGGGTAAGGGGGTCACTCGAAAACCAAAAAGCAAGCAGAGATGGTTCAGCAATGAAAGCGAGAGTGCAGAAGGTCGCCAGTCTGAACAGAGCCAGCAGGAGAGATGATGAAGCCAGAGAAGAAACCACAAAACACAGGTCAGGGAAACTAGACCAAAGTAAATGCAAAAAAATGCAAAGGACCTGCAGAAGGGATTCTGCCCAGGAGGGGGAAATGCTGATGACATTCACTGCCTACTCTAAGAGCCTGATGTTGCTGGCAGAGTTTAAAAGGCCAAGGACAAGAAGACACTAAGTCCTTACTCGTTTATTTGTATTGATCCAAAATATGATCATCCCCAGGAGAAGAAAGTCTTTGTCTCCTGCACAATATTTATTTATAGTGTATTCAAAAGGAGCTGCCAATTCCCCAGCTTCCTAAAGCACAGAAACATAACCTTTCCCCTGAGTGCCTTAACAGGTTTTCACACAGCAAGCCCTGCAGTGGACCTGAGCCACTGGCTGATGGGGAAATAAAAAGATATCAGCCTTTGATTATCTTTGCTTTGTGTCCCTGATCAGATCACTCCACTGAGGTTTCCATCACATTGTTCTCACGATTTCCTTTAGGCAGATTCATCCTGTTAGCAACCGCCATAAGAACATTTTACCTTTAAAATTTGTTGAAGGGGCACAGCTCTGGAAGGATATATTTGGGCATCAGATGCCACACTAAGTGTGCTGCGGCATCAGTCTCCAGGACCCTAAAGACCCCCACGGGGACAGGAAATCGTGCCAGGGAAGCCAACAAAACAGGGGGACAGTGCCAAGGCCACCAATTTGAAGGAGATCCATTTTCCAAATTATCTTCTAGCCAACAGAGTCCTTTTGCCATTTAACACATCTAAAGCTTCTGTACAGTTAGTGCCAAGTTTATTCTCAGTACAGTTTTTTTGTAAATCACATCCAAAATATGATTTGGACCCAAAAAAAATGCACCTTCTTATGAGCCCTCTGCGTACTTGAAAGACCCAGTGCACAAATCATTTGCACCTGTACCATTTCCATCCAGTTCTAAGCTAATTTTAAAAAGGCTCTGAAAGCCTGCCAACAGCACATGTGCACAGAAGATAAAATGTAATAGCAATTAATCCAATCATCTCTGATTTAACGTTAATTTAACCCAGTGGATTATGCCTTGTTTTGTGCACAACTGTGTTGATCCTGCTACATTTCAGAGAGCCCCCAAATCAATCAAGTCACAATCCCTAATTGCAGTCAAAATGGGGAATTCCACTCAGCAGGGCCCTTCTCTGGAGTATCTGTTCCTCCCAAGGAAGAAAGGGAAGTCAAAGAAAGAGGCAGGCGTCTCTAATAGCAGGCTGTGAGCCTGCAGCTGATGGTGTCAGGACCAGCTCCGAGGAGTGGCCTGCGGTGTGCTGGCACATGGAATTACATCAGGGCTTCCTGCCAGAAACGAACAGGAAAGGGCTATCGCAACAAAACCAGAGAAGGCATCGCTGCTGCTGAAACTAGAAACAAACAACCACATCAACAGATTCTGGGGACGCGATGTTTTTCTTTCCCTATATTTGCAATGTACATTGATGACCAGGGCAGTTAGAGACCTGAATGAGGACAGCTGTAATTGAAAACTGGCACGGTGATACCCTCCTGGGTCTGAATTAACTGGGTTAGAGTGTCAGTCTGCAGCCCTGGAACCAAAGGCTGATTGTGGGAACATTTGTATTATCATATGCAAAGAACAGAGAATGATTCAGGTTACTAATTCCTCCTGTTTGGATTTTATTGAGAGCTGAAATAATAAAAGGTGTTGCCCAGGCTCTGGACTGCCCTGGAAGTTCAATTGTAGTTCAGCCTTAGTTAAGGATTAGTTAATAGATACTTCACAGAGAGTACTACCATGTTCTTTTTTCACAATTTTTCTCTCCCCTCCTCCCTTCCTTTGCAGCTGAGAATAATTAACTGTTCTTTTGTGAGTGTCATTTGTTCTCAAGGAATTAAATGCCACCTTATTTCCCAGAACAAGAATTCAACTGTCATAATTATAGCTTCATTTCAGAAGCAAAAAAAATCATAATTTATTACAGATTGTTCAGCATGTGAGATAGGTTTAAATGTCATTGGAAGTAAATTGTGGCATGTCATGAAGGGGTTTTAGCCACCACTGTAATTGATTTATAATTTCACATTTAAAATGAACAACATTCACCCATTGTTCTTGTATTATATAACTCTGACATCAATCCTTTGAGAATGAGGCATTCAACTTGGTCAATACAAAATAATAATAATAACAATAATAATAACAATAGCAATGATACGACAATTTTAAAGATAAGCACTGAAATTAGCATAAGCACTAAGAAAATATGTGTTAAAAATGGGAGCTCAAGCTCTATAATAGAATGTAAAAATATATTTCAAAGGCAATGTATTTGGATATTAGCACTGAACTCCATAAAATTAAATGACTCTCAGGGGTTTTAGTGTAACTCATAAAATTAAGGGCTATCAGAATTAAGGTTTAAGCTATTCTCTACCCAGAGTTATAAGAAAACATACAATAATTGGAGAAGGTGGAAATGAATTTTTTCATTTCTAATTTCAAACAGACTAAGAATAATTCCACTTTGATACCTAGTTTAATAGACTTACAGCATGATCCTGGCACCCTAAGATCACATAGTGATGATAGGTATTACTAGGTATTACGGCAAAGGAACTATACCATTAAGTGCCCACAGACCCATTTCATACAAGACAACATGAGTCCTGTGATGCTTCACCTACCCCAAAATCATAGTGATGGATGGATGTCACTTGCATTTGGATATAGGAGAAGCAAACGCAACACAATAATGACAAGGACAATTTCTACTGGTAGCAACCAAACTATATGGGTTACAATTAAGAGTCAAAATCAAAAACTTCCCACTTCACTCCCCAGTCTATAGTATTTTGAAATACCTTATTTTTTTATTTCTGGGAAATAAAATTGTTTAAAACAAAAATTTTATTAAAAGTTAATATAAAAGCTGGGCGTGGTAGTGCATGCTTGTAATCCCCGCGCTTGGGAGGCAGAGACAGGAGGATTGCGTAGGTTCGAAGCCAGCCTCAGCTGGCTTAAGAGACCCTGTTTCCAAATAAAATATTAAAAATAGGTCTGGGAGTGTAGCCCAGAGGTAGAAGGGTTCCATCCCCACCCAAAAAAAAAAAAGTCAACATAATAGAAAGACAAGATATGAGATACTGAATAATGACAGCCAATGGTGCCCAGGTCCTAAACCATAGCATGGAAAAAGGACTTTGCAGATGTGATGGTGTTTACAAGAAGATTATTTTGAACCATCTAGGCAAAGCCCAAATATACTCACAAATGTCCTCACAAGAGGGAGATGGAAAGAATTTTGAGGACAGCATAGGAGAAGGCATGTGACCACAAATGCACAGATTGGAGTGATACAACCAGCAACCAAGCATCCCAGCAGCCTCTGAAAATGGAAGAGAGTCTACCCTGAAGCCTCCAGAAGGAACTCATCTTGGCCAGCCTCTCCTATAACCCCAAAGGCTCACTTCAGATTTCCCACTTCCAGAACAATAAAAGATACACATGTGCCATTGTAAGCCTTGAGAGGATAGGTACTCATAGAAAGTTTGAAATGAGATCAAGTTATCTCCATTTGGAAAGCCAACCAGTGGACTGAATGCCCTATGGCTTGGAATTGAGGCTTCTACCTTTGCCAAGACCTGACTTCTCCTTTGCTGGTGCTCAGACAGTTACTATACTGTTCTTATTTGGTAAAGAAATACAAATATTTGATAGCACTGACAATTTAAGAAAGGAGTAACACTTAGCTTTATTCGAAAGAGTCACTTTTTGGATTGTTAGTGAACATCCTGCTTGAAAATGAACTGCAAGCTCATTTTTATTTATGGCTTGTAAAAGAGACAGTGTATTTATTTAAAAACATCAATGTATTCAAGAGTTCCAAAATATAAAGTTTGCAATTTTTCCAACGAGCATTCTCTTGACCTAATAAATGATTGCACTGGAGTTACAACTTGGCATCTCATTAATGTTTTCAGTAAGTCAAGGATTTACAATGCAAATTTTAGACCTAGTTTTTAAAATCATTTTTAATTCTGTCTGCCATCATCTGAGGAAGAAAAAATAAGGCATTTTCAATAAACAATTGGAGTAATATATATAATATATATGATATATAATATATATGATATAATATATATATATATATATATATATACATACATACAACGGTTTTATCTGGAGTCACTAGATAGTAATTTCCTACTGCAAGTATGTTAGGAGACTATTTTGTTTCACCTGCTTTAAGCCTTCAGGAGGGGATCATCCAAGAGTTTTAGTAACTATTTCCATCTCTTTCTCATCCTTACTGCTTGATCGGAGGCATCCACAACTAGACCTAGTTATTAAACATCTTGACAGTCAACCACAGGAAAAAGAAAGAAGACTCATTGACTGCAAGGTGAGCCTTACAGGTATTCATTCATCACCTCAACAAGTATCCATATGGTACATATTCCATGTGTCACTGAGTGGAACAGAAAAGTGAGGCAGAGAAATCCTATCTGGTAAATCCAGAGCTGCACTGGAGATGATACCAAAGAGATAAATATATCCTATCAGACAATTATTATTATTATCTCCAGTCACAAATGAGGCAGTTGAGATTCAGAGATAAGAAATTCACCCAACTTCTGAAAAGTTGAGTGGCAGTCCTTTAATTCAAATCCATTTCTAATTATACAAAGCCTGGGGTCTTAACCTGCTCAGCAAGATCAAACAAATGAATGTCTATAAGAAGAAGCTTCTCGCCTCACTCCCCCACTCCCCAGTCTTCTGAAACCTTACTTTTTCCTTTCCAGGAAAGCCAGTCATTTATTGTTTGTTTTGAAAAAGTCAGTATGATAGTCTGGATAAACATCAGCTTTTGAAAGACAAGGTGTGGTAGGCTGAATAATGATAGCCAATAATGCCCACACCCTAATCTTTGGAATCGGCGAATGTCACACTATATGGCAAAGGAACGTCTGCTGATGTGATGAGATCTGTAGATTTGGGGACAAGGAGATTATTCTATAAGAAGAATATAAAGAGCAGGAAACATAGATGTTAGCCATACCCTGTGATGATGGGGAGATTTGTAAGAGAAGGTGTGAGGCCTGGAGAGGAATTGAACACACACAGAAGGGCCATTCCAGACAGGGAGTAGACAAAGCAAGGAATCTCTGGGGTGATGGTATGAGAATGTGTGTGCCACCCCCCATTCACTCACTGAAATTGATTCCCCAAAGGGATGATATCAGCAGGGACTTTGGGAGATGATTAGGCCATGAGGATGGAGCCCTGGCAAATGGCATTAGTGGCCTTATAAAAAAGTCCCTGGCATACTCTTTTACTTCTTAGCCCCATGTAGGGACAACAGAGAGAAGATAGCTATCAATCTGCCGATGTCTTGATCTTGGTCCTTCTAGCCTGCAGAACTGTGAGATACAGTTGTTGTTTAAGCTATTTTAGTTTACAGTATTTTTGTGACCACAACTGCAAGAGACCAAGAAAGGTGGGAAAGCATGGAACACACAGGGAAACACACATGCTCGGCATGGCAGGATGCAGGCAGAGTGCAAGTAACAAGATACCTCTTGTTACTTGCTATCAGTGTCACTTAGCACCAAGTCACACAGGGCCAGAAGCCTTGAAATTTGCATTTCTCTGAAGGAAATAATAAGAACTATTGTCAAGCCAGGCAAGGTGGTGCACGCATGGAACGCAGTACTTGGGAGGCTGGGACAGGAGGATTGAAAGTTGAGGCCTGCCTCAGCGATTTAGTAAGGCCCTCTGCAACTTAGTGAGACCTACTTCAAACTAAAATATAAAATAGAGCTGGATATGTAGCTCAGAGGTAGAATGCCCCTGGGAGAAGGAGGAGGAAGAGGAGGAGGAGGAGGAGGAGGAGGAGGAGGAGGAGGAGGAGGAGGAGGAGGAGGAAGAACATTGTGAATTGGACAAACACTGTAGTCAACAACATTTCCTGATCATTTTTTTCAAGGAGTACTATAATAAACAAAAGAAATAAAAGAAACAAAAAAACTCCCTCTGCTTGCAGACCAGTTGGGGAAATAAAATATATGGGTATTGATGAAATAGAATTCTTACAAGTAACCAACTAATGCATGAAAATTAACATTAAGCATTACATATTTTGTTAGAAAAAAACAATGTTATTTTAAATAGTATCACACAAACTGAAATATAATAAACGAGAAAACAGAGTAGTATTCGAAATCTCTGTTATTTCTGATGCATATCATCTCTACTCTTTATTTAAAAAATAAAACAATGTTCTTTGGCAAGAGTTTTGAGTCAGAGGACATGAAGCTTCCTCCCTTCCCTAAGTTTATGATACAATAGGGGTATGTGATAAACTGTATTATTGTCTATACTATTTGCGGCTTTCTCTCCCATGAAAGTACAGCTTTACTTAGGACCTGTTTTGCTGATGAAACATAAGCAGAAGAAATGTTTATAGACAAAAGTGCTAAATCCAAATGTGTTTTTCCTCGATTTCTTGTTTTCCTCTACCATAAGCCCAATAATATCTCAGAGATAAGGGTGAGCTATTCTCTATCACCCTGCAGGCTGACAAGTAATATATCCATGGCCAAAAAGAGTGGGCATGTAACATGAACAAATAGTAAACCTTCATTGTTTTAAGTCCCTAAGATAGTGAGGTTATTTGTTACTGCAGGAAAACTTAACCTAAGCTGACTAAGACAACTAAAATGAGACCATTTGTAACCACATTATAAGGTCGGGTCTATAGAGAAATGTGAAATTTTGAAGATCCTTTGTGCCTTGATCACACCATTGTCTACCCAGCCCCCCAAAAAACAAATTCTCCTTTCTTTCCAGTAGCTTTTTGTTTTGCTTTTCTTTGCTTTTGATTTAGCACTGAATACAACAAAGATCTGACTACTAACCAACCAACTGACTCTCATTCTCTCTCTTGCACTTGATCCTCAGTCCACAAAAACCTCCAAAGGAATACCATCCAAGACCAGGTGAAGTGCTGCCAGGCCAGTAAGGCCAGTAAGCTGCTTTCTACTCCCACATGCTCACTGAACATCCACCATGGGGAGGTTTCATGAGCTCCAGAGACTCAGACATGAAAGAAAAGTCCTGCCCCTGGGGGTTGGACATCTGGTGAAAGCACGGAACAGAGCCATATCCACAAGAGAGAGAGAGAGAGAGAGAGAGAGAGAGAGAGAGAGAGAGAGAGAGAGAGAAGTTACTGCAGAATGCAGGGGGTGTGAAGGAGAGAGGTCTGCAGAAGCTGGTAATGGTAGGAAGAGATAGGGAGTCAGGAAGAGATGAATCTGAACTGGATGTTGAAGGAGAAGGAGCAAAGTACGGACTTTTCAAAAGCATCGAGTAGTGGTGGGGAAGATTGGTGTTCAGGAACTGAAGGGCTTTGGACAGAGGGAGGTAGCCATGAAATGCAGCTACAGAGAAGAATAAGGTCAGAAGCAGCCCTGACAACCATGCCAAGAGGTTTGGCTGCTATTCTACCAGCAAGTGAATCTTGAAAGCTTTTAAACTGGGGAGTTACAGGATCAGATTGGCATTTGAAGATTTCTGTGGAACACCAGGAAGTGGGGGAGCTGGGAGGGACTGGTCCCTCTTGGATCAGAAAAGCTGGTTACAAAGCTCTTGCCATAGCCAGGCATGGTGGCAGACACTTGTAATCTCAGCATTGGGATTACAGGATCCCAGGAGGATCATGGTTCGCGGCCAGCCTCAGTTACTTAGTGAGATCATTTGCAATTCAGTGAGACCCTGTTTCAAAGTAAAGAATAAAAAATAGAGCTGGGGATATAGCTTGGAGGTAGAATACCCCTGGGTTCCACCCCCAGTACCACAAAAAAAGGCTTTTGTCATAATTCTGATGGGAAACCCTGGATGGTGACTGAGAGGATCTGTTCCTGCTCTGTAATCTGGGGAAGCAGAGCTTCTCAAAGACATATAGGAAAGGAATTAGTTCAGAACTAATGTGCTACCAAGCCAGCAGGGAAGCACAGGAAACTTTCCTGGCCCTGATCTTTCTTAATGAAGAGCTTTGAATTATCTTGGATTCATACTGTATCTTTTGTAATAAAGTTCCACAATCATAAGTTGATTCATTAAAAATTTTAGTCTAGCCAGGCATGGTGGCACATGCCAGTAATCCCAGTACTTGGGAGGCTGAGATAGGATCTCAGGTTCCCAGTCAAATTCAGCAATTTAGTGAAGCCTTCAGCTTGAGGTGTAGAATGGGTTTAATCCCCAGCGCCACAAAAAAATCAAAAGTAGTCTACCCATTTTTTTCTTCCAAGGTTGCTTCTTCCATTCACACAGGCATGTAAATGTGCTCCTAACAAGAGTCTTCCTTTTCCTCCCTTCCTTCCTTTCCTCCTTTCACAAATATTTATTGCCTACCCAATCTGTAGCAACCACTGTGCCTGGGGCTTGGAGCACCAGACAAAGCAATGTTCTTGCCTCATGGAATTGGAAGTCTAGTGGGGAAACACATGATAAGCACATAAACAAATCACTACAAAATACAAATGTCTAGAAATACATGTGCACATGTAGAAACATCCCAAAAGGCTCACCAGGAGAAGTCAGCCCCTGAAATGAGAATATGAATATATTTGCATGTAGCTTGCACCAGTATAATTCTAGAGAAGTAGTAGAGATATATTGAGGCTGGTGTTATTACCCCAAAACACTAGTATTTAAAATTCATATTTTATAGACAGCAAGCAAGGCCTATAATCGAAGAAGTTGGGGAGGTAAAAAACAAAGACCTTTAGCCTATAGATGAATTTATTTTGCAAAATCACCATTCATTTTTATGACATCAAACCTAAACTTTCATTCATGCTTTCTTTTTAAAATGTCACCAGTGGAAGAAAAAGTAAGACAATTCTGCATGAGTTAAAATGTCTCCCAGTTGATGACTCTAAGATTAAAATCCTCAGGTCACTCGCTGGACAGCTCTTGAGCTGTGCAGCTTTGAAGTAGCTACCCTTCACAGGGTGGCTCTTGTCACCTGTCCGTGAGGTAGCCTTCCATGGAGGATCCTGGGAATCAGGCTTTCAGCAGACCTTGGAGTCAGCTCTAGCCACCTGTCTACTAGCAGCAGCTGGTGATCACTTTCAGCCAGCAGGCAGGGGTTAGACCACTGGCCAATAAGTTAAAAGTCATCTAACTTCTTCTACGTCACCCTGTCATCGGTCATACTTGCCCAAGTCCCTATAACTTGATAAAAGAGATTTGATTAAGTACAAGATTTATGAGGTCCCACACAGAGACAAATTGTAATTCAATGTTAGGCTATTTCAGAAAAGGCTAGAATATGAACCAAATTCTTTATTCCTTTTTCTACACCTACACACACATATACATACACATATATATCCAAACACACCTGCTGTTTTAAAACTTGACACTCAGAAATGACAATTACTCACTTTTAGCATTTGGCAGATATAATGGGACACTACAATGGCCATGATCAAAAAATCATCTTCCTTTATGGTTATTAATCAAAAATTTATTTCCCATTGACTAACCCCAAGAAAAGGTTATTGTCTACTTTAGTCCATACTTATTTGACCACTAACAAGAGATCCTTTTCTCTCCCATTCTCAGTAATGCAGAATTTTCATCATTCCCAAGACCTCTTTTGAGTTCCTTGACCAGAAGAGGCGTTTAGCTATGTCACCCATGATGTATTGCACATTTAATTGCACTATGCAGCTATTCAAAAAGCATTCAGAAGTAATCATTTAGCATTAATATCCCAGGGCAATCCAAGGTCACAGTACATTAAAAACTAATTCACAGTGGTTCAAGAATGCATTTTTCATATATGGAGTAACATAATTCTTTTATGATAAAAGTGATGGTGGTATTACAGAGTGATGAGATACAAGATATTCTGAATATCCATCATTGAACCTATTGTACAAATGGCAAAGTCAGACCTTTGTTCGTCTCATAACTCACCACACCACTAATCTGTATTAAACACCACTGACCGTGTTAACCTTTCATATGACTGACCATTCTTTAAGGAGCAACAGCCTTAATTTGTTATCATAGACAATGCAAGTATTTAATACTTATTGTGATAATATCACTATCAAATTTTATTATTTGTTATTTTCTCCAGTCATTGTAACATCTAAAATTATCTCTATTGATCATAGGGTTTAAATAAAAAATCCTGTGTGTGTGAGTGTGTGTGTGTGTGTGTGTGTGTGTGTGTGTGTGTGTCCTGTCAATGTCTCCCAGGACTACTGTGGGAGGTAAAATTATTGCAACTTGCATAAAATATCTATCATGCTGAAATAATAGTGTTCCAAGACAAGAAGCCCCAAACACAATGAAGGACATGCCTGTCCTCTCTCACAGCCCACAGCATTAGCAACCCTGGACCAGTGTGCTGCCATCCAGCACGTAACATATCAGGAGTCATTTCAACCTTTCTCAGGCAATATCATCTGATGTGTTAATATGCTAAACTCTGCATCCAAAAAGAGCCGGTTCCACGGCTGTCCCACTGCTTTCTTTCCTGTTCCTTTATATTTAACAGCCCCAAAATCTGTCTTCCTAATCAGTCCAAATAGATTGGACAGAGTCCAAAGTTTTGTCCAGAGCTCCATGTAAGACCATTATTGTTATCTTAACACTGTGTTCTGGGCACTATTCTAGGTGTTGGATGTGAGTTCAGGTTGGACATACTTGGAATAAGAAAAGGTATTAAACTGCAAAGCAAAATAAAATAAAATAAAATTTGGCCAGTGACACCTAACAGCTGGGATAGGCTTTGACTCATGACTAATTTTCAATGAGTGCTGCAGATGTTCAGCACCGAGTTCAGAAGTGCGGACACCTGTCCTTTCCCTCAGCCTCCAGAGCAGCCCTGCTAAAGCGCACAGAACATTTGTTCCAAGTTTCTCATGTAAATCTCCCTTCTCAGGCCCTGAGAAGTCCTGATCCTGGCACTGTAAGTAGAGGGGGGAGCACAAACAATTTGCTGACAAATGACTAAGTGGATGCTGTAGGACCTAGGAAACTGTCCCAAGGTGAGCAAAGGGATAGGTCACTTAAAATGTTAGAAATCTCTATTGTCAAAAAAAGAAAGAAAAAACTCTATTGTCAAGCAATTTTTAACATAAAAAGGAACTTTCGGATGAATTAGAAAACCCAGTTATTAATTAGAAAAATCAATTCTTCCGATTGCAAATATTTTAAAAACTATTATGATTTAAAAACAGAAAACTCTGTATAATCATTTGCTTGGTTATCAGCTTTCCTAGCTATAGTCTATAAATCCACAGGCCAAAGGCACCTGGGGAATTCTTCAAACATATCATTAACAAAGTGCTTTGGTATCTCTGCCTCTTGGTGATGGAGAATGTCACCCTCCCGCCCTCCCTTCCCTTATTCCTTTCTCTTATTTTCCTTTTATCCAATTCCTCATGAACAAGAGATTTCAAACTAGGATTATAACAAATTCAAAAAGGAATGAAGTAAAATAATGAAATACAACACAGCTAGTTACCTAAAACAATAATAACTCTCAGAGGCGGCACTGCTACATTAAATAAGTCTCCCACATTACTTCAGCATACCAGCCTCTCCATCACAGATCCTTGGGAAAGTCAGGTAGATTGACTGATGAAGACAGAACCATAAAAATAAATCAAGGATTAGCATTGATTGTGTCTGCATTTTAGCATTTCTCATTTGAAGAGGATCTTACATGTGCACCCTCCTGTCAAACAGCAGTCGTAGACAAATCACATTTTTTAGTCTCCTTCTTGAACAGAGCAAGGGAAATGAAGTAACCCTTCTCTGATTTCCTCAGACATATTGTTATTCTCATCCTCATCAATGGCTTCATCGTCATCTGTGTGTCTAGATCCCCAGCAACTGATCCAGAGAGGCAAGAAAAAAAAGTTAGATAAATGTTTATCTTGGCTTCTAGTGTCTGTCACTATAGAGTTTAAAGTCATTTGGACACTTCAGGCTTTGATTTCATCATATCTAAGACGAAAATGTTGGATAAGCTTTTTTGTGTCCCTTTTGGATTTAATTTTTTTATAATCATATTCTAATTTAAAACATTATTCAAAGATAAAATCTATCTACTTAGGCAGAGCTGATCATGGATAAATTGATCCAGAAACTAAGTCTTAAAGAATCAGAGGATATTGCAAGTCTTACTTTATAGGTAAAGGAACCTCAGTACTAAATGGTTAAGTTACTTTTCTAGGGTCAATAAGTATAGGATTGGTAAAATCAGGTAAAATCCTGATATAGTTGATCAGAAACTTTGGAATCAAATCTGGATTTGATTTTTGGTTCTATTGCTTGCTGTGTGGCCTCAGGCACGCTGCAGAGGCTCTCTGAACATTGATTTTCTCATGAATACAAATGGGAAAAATATAACACTTACCAGTCAGGATTGTCATGCCTTAACACAGGTGAGAAATACCTATTAGTGTCTGCATGTAGTTAGTACTCAGAAAGTGTTACGTTTCTTTTCTTAACCATGCCATGCTGCCTATGGTATGCCAAGGGAAGGGCAGGGTTTGATCTACTCTACGTGGCTGTTAGCAACCTCGGTTAGTCATAGTGTCTGATTGAGTGGGTTTTAATCGTTGGGTCCTACTGCCCTCTTCTGGATACTAAATATCAGATCTGCTTGTGCATTCTGCTTATTGGTCCTGTTTAATTGAGCGAACCCTGAACGTGACTCAATTATTACTACTCCTAAGGTGTAATAGGACTAATTATCAGATACAACAGGTGGACATTTACAGCAGAACCAGGAGCTAGAAACAATAAAATGATTGCTAACTGCCATGCCTGGCAGGTCTAAGCTCTGATGAAATGATATGCAGTATGGTTCCTTTCTTGTACATGATAGATAGTATAACCCAGTTGAGGCTTCCAAGTTAGTCATAAACCCTGATCAGACTTGTAGACACATAGAATGAGTAACTAAAAAAATCATTAAAATTGGCTTGGAAAGGAACCCTAATATATTTGAGGTTAGTCATACCTCCAAGACTATTTGTTCAACCATTTGGTTTTAGCGCATAGCTTTTTTTTCTCCAAGCTTTTAAACCTTTAATTATATGTACTCACAGAAATATAATCCATCTGTTTCTAATTAATTTACACTTTTTATAACAAACTGCTCTTTCATACCAAGTTGATGTCCAAAAGCCAAAGACATCATTATAAATGCTCAGGTATTTAGGAGTTTATCTTAGGTAAACATGGTAAAACATGGTCAAGTGACTTACAAAGTATTTAAGATCCAAGTAGCAGTCATCTTAAACAATAATTTATGGACATTTGAAATATTGGAGATATCATTTATTCATTTCAAGCAGATAGTGAAATTAAAGTTTCTATCTAAAAATTAATTGAAAAATAATCTTTTGCATTACTTGATGATTCACGAAAGGCATAAGGATACAGGTGATTCAAACCACCAAAAAAAAAATTTATTTTTGAGAAAAATACAGAAACAACTAGATAATACCTTAGATATTTTAACTCTTGAGATTAATTTTTATTTAGTTATTTTAGTTCTATTTTCTGTCACTGTGACCAAAATACCTGATATGAACAACACAGGAGGAAAAGTTTGTCTCATGGTTTTAGAGTTACAGTCCACAGTCAGGCAACTCCAAGTTGAATATCATGGCAGTATGATGTGGCAGAGAAAATCTGAACTCAATGCAATGGCAGCCAGAAGCAGAGAACGAGAAGAGGAGACCAGAGGCACATTTAGTCCCCAAAGCCACCCTCCCAGTGACACACCTTCTCTAGCCATGCCCCATATCTGACCCTTGTTGCACTGGGGATGTGTTTTCTACACATGAGCCTTTGGGGGCCATTCCAGACCCAAACCATAGCAGCTATGCTCAATATTACAAGGTGAGGAAAAAATGAATAATTCTTGGCTTGTAATAGATGGATGCATTAGTGAGTGAGTAGATGAATTAATGGTTCAACAGAAGGAATGACCTTAGAATTTTAAGATTCAGTATATTTTTTTATTGCTTCTATGTTCCATATATTCCAAACACAAATTATTTTTCCTTATTACTTCAAATGTTTATTTTATGGTTCAGATCATTTAAGTGGAGATATATTACCATAAATGCAAGATATAAAGAAAAATTTCAAGCCAAATTACATTTGAAATGCACTAAAGAAAATCTACATACATTCTGAAAATTCTTTCATGAAGTGAAGAATGATTTTATGTGTATAGTAACAACCTTATTTGTGTTTATAAATCTCTGTTATCACACATTGAATTTGTAAAAGCAGAATTTGAAAAGCAGTATCATTTATTGAAAAAGACTAAGAACTGCTCTTGTGTAGACTTGAGGCTTACAGATGGGGATTCTCTTAGCAATCTTACTTATGGCTGACAAGAGCACCACTGTGTATAAGGCACTATGCTAGCCATTTTATACCATGTGTCACTATGCTCCTAGAGGTAAGTACATGGATTCCCATGCTATAGAATCAAGAAACTGAAACTGAGTAACTTGCCCAATTCCTACATTAGAAAGTAACAAAGTCATTATTAAAGCCTACATCATTGTCTCTCCAAGGTACACATGCATGCACACTAAGCCAGTACTTCTCAAACTTTACTGCGCATGCTATTCAACTAGGAATCATAATTTTTAAATGTTCTAATTCTATCAATCTGAAGAGAGATGTGATATTTTGCATTTTTAACCATTTCCCAAAAAATGAATCTATTAGTCTTCAGATAACTCTTTTTTTTTCTTTTTTTTTTTTCTTTTGGTGGTACTAGGGGTGGAATCCAGAGGCTTTCTACCTCCAGGCTACACTCCCAGACCTATTTTAAATTTTATTTGGAAACAGGGTCTCACTAAGTTGCTAAGAGCCTCACTAAATAGCTGAGGCTGGCTTTGAACCTGTGCAGTCCTCCTGTCTCAGCCTCCCAAGCGCAGGGATTACAAGCATGCGCAACCACACCAAGCCTCTTAACTCTTAATAGCAAGGTACTCTGCTATCTGCTCTTCCTAAATTCTTCTTTGCCTACTGATTTTGTATAATTAATTATTCCTGCCTGCATCCCAGATTTGGAGACAACAAAGAAGATAATATGAGAGGATGGTGAGTGGGTTAATCATTTCTAGCAAATATACTCGAGCCCATAGTTGCCTTCTGCCTTCCGTACAGTGGCCAGAAATGCGGATGTATCATAAAAACATCTTCAGTACACTAAAGGATGGAAAGAAAGTCTTGCAACTTATTTCTTCTCTGACCTAAGCCCACCAGGATTTAAAATTTCACTCTCCAAAGGAAATAAATGAATAATGCATTGGCTATTTTATAATATATTATCTATTAATGCATCAATAGCAGCTTCTTAAAACAAGATACTGATATATCTTGTTTTATATTTTAAGAAAGCCATACATGTGACAGAACTTAGCCCTTATCTTAAGATCACAGACAGTATTTCTAAAAATGAAATAAAATTTTGTTGTTTTAGAAAATGCTCTCTTGGTACCAGTATTTCAAGATTTTTTTTTACAGGATTTTTTTTTTTACTTAATAGAGCAAGTTATAGTATGTATGTTAAAAATAAAAAAGGAAGATTTTTTAAGCTAAACAAGTATACTGAGAGTCACTGAAAGATGGTCAGGACAAGCAAATTTAATGACTTAATGTTGCCCAATATAAAATCATTCCAGTTGAATAACTTTTAATTCATTCTAGTGCATATATGCCAATTATGTCTGATTTATTAAGGGAAGTTCAGCAGTACTCGATCCTGATATGTAATTCTGGTTGCCATGACATCAAGCCTTTGCAAGGACATCTTAAAGATCATAAAAGTGTCAAGGTGGTAACTCTGACACTCTATGGGTTTAATGATAGATGATAATAATGTGGTTGCATTGTCTTGTCAAAGAAAACACCTCAGATGCAAGGTAAAAAGCATAAAGGCTGTACATCCTCTTATTTTATTAGAGATAGTTTAAAAGCAACCAGACAAAAACTGGTGTCTCTTAAATATAACACTGTGTGTGTGTGTTTCATGTATGTGTGTGTGTATGTGGTATGTACACACATATATATTTATAGGTGTGCATATTCATGTATCACATGTGCATTTGTGTACATTTAATTGATTTCCATTAGTTACTAAATTAAATTAAAAATGAATCCTATGGGAAGGATGAATGTTCAAAGGTGAGGCCTTTAAAGCAATTGGATCTTGAGGGTTCTAATCCATGCGTTAATCCATTGATGGATTCATAGATGAATGGACTATGAAAAGAGATGGACACTGTGGGAGGTAGAACTTAGTTGAAGGGAGTGGTTCCTTGGCGCGCACTCTCTCTCTCTCTCTCTCTCTCTCTCTCTCTCTCTCTCTCTCTCTCTCTCCCTCTCTCTTCCTCTCTCTTCCTCTCTCTTCCTCTCTCCCTCCTCCCTTCCTGGCTGCCACAAGCTGAACAGCTTTCCTCTTCCACTTCTCTCCACCATGATATGTTGCCTCAATACAAGCTTACAGCAATGGAGTCAGCAGACCATGAATAAAACCTCTGAAACTGTGAGCCAAAATAAATCTTTCCTCTTCTAATTCGATTTTCTCAGGTCTTGTGACACCGTAGAGGAAAGCTAACCATTTTTAAATTATGCAGTAGATGCTTGACCTCCAACATGGCAATGCTGAGAGGTGGAACCTAGTGGAAGGTATTTAAGTTATGGAGGCTCCACTTTCATGAGTGGATGAATGCTGGCTCAAAGGAGTGAACTGATCCCCATGGAAGCAGGTTTCACAGCAAGTTCAGCTGCCTTGACTTTACCTCTTGCTTCCTGTCTCACCATGTGAGCGCTCCCTCTCAAATGTGCTCTAGCCGTACACTGTGTGCCATTTTGTGCTGCAGCCAGAATGTTCTCTCCAGAGCAGAGCAAATGCCAGCACCCTCCTGCTCTTGGATCTTCAGAAATGTGAACCTCTTTTCTTTACAATTACTCAGCTTCAGGTATTTTTTTCTAGCAACATAAAATAAACTAAAACAATGGCCATTGTGCCTTTGATGTTGTCATGCCTCTGCTAGCTTTGAAAGAGTACTATATGCTTCTAGAATCAGTTCTGTGTGTGGGTGCTAGCCTAGGAATAGTTACTGGGGTTGCTGGGGGGGGGGTGTTGGTGCTATAATGGAAAAAATGAAGAAAAAGTAAAGAAGTAGATTGTAGCTATTGAGGAGTTAATGAATTGACGCCTCAAAAAACTTCCCATAAGTTCTTCTACCCCTTTGAAATGAATCCTTCTCCTGGGTATTTTCTTTCTGTCTATATTTCCTTTCCCTTTGAGCCCTAGTTGACTATCTCTGAATCTTATAGGATGCATAAGATCTGGTGTCATGCAGAATGATCCTGTTCTATTTCAATGAGGACTGGAAAACACAACACTGAAAGAATCATCCCCTGTCTGCAATTATTGTTATAAATGTTCCTATGAACTCACTAGTGCCTGTATGGTCTTTAGCTTTTCTTGAGGACATTCCTGGTCTGTTTTCTATTAAAGGCAAGGCAGGCAGAAGCATAGTAAATGAAAAGATATTTCCAACTGGGTTCTCAATAAGATTCATTTTTCAGTAAATAAACTACCCCTGGGAATAAAATGCTCCTCCTTTCAGATGTATTGCTATCGTTCTTATCATGTCTGTCGATTCAAGTAAAGAGACAATTTGTTAAGTATCCTGTTTCCCTGGAAATGAATTATTATTTGAGCTGCTTCAGCCACTTTGTCCTTTTACCTCCTTGATCAAATATAGACTCTTGGCCTCCTCTCCAGAGCCACCTACCCACTCCATCTCCTCTCTCAGGGCCTCTCTTGCCCTCTTGATGGCTGTACAATGGCTCATCCATCAGCTGCTCTCTGGCTCTCCTGACTAGGCATATGACAGCCTCATACTCATTGAAAATGCCAACTACCCCGCTTACTAACTAATTTGATCCTAGAAAATGGCCCAGCTGGCCAGGTGTGGTGGTATACACTTGTTATCCCAGTACTTGGGAGGCTGAGAAAGGAGTATCATAGGTTCATGGCCAGTCTCAGCTACTTAGTGAGGCTCTCCAAAACTTAGTGAGACCCTGTTTCAAAATAAAGAATGAAAAATAGACCTGGGTGTATAGCTTAGAGATAGAATGACCCTGGGTTCAATCTCCAGTACAAAAAAACAAAAGATACATGTGATTAAAGCAAAATGTTTAGTCTTTCCCTACTAGTTTCTTCCTGGGTTTTGGGGTTGTTAAGTGATCACCTTTTCTGTTCTGGAATCAATGGGTAAAGCATTTGGCAACGGTCTCTCCTTTTTTTATTTTGTACCTTGATCTGCTAAAGTGTGGGCATGGTGGAAGACTATGTTTCCAAGTCTTTGGTGGCAAAAAGACTAAGTAGTACACACTTCTATCAAGCCCAGTCTGAGCTCTGCCCACTTGGTTCTAATTCTTCCCTGGCCATAAGATGCTTAAGTCAGGGATAGTTAGTAACCAGCAGACACCAGCAGCCATGGGGAAGAAAAAGGGGAAGGATCAAAACACCCAATTACATTTATTACTGCACAAGCCAGATGGAAGGAAGAGGTAAGGCTTCTGTCCTCCCTCCATGAAAATTAGGTTTGAATTACACCTGCCTCAAGAAGCCTATGGCCAGCAGAGAATCCAGAACCACGCAGGCAGAGATCTCACTTGGCCCGATAGAAGTGTGTTCTCCTCAGTCTGTTGACCACTAAAATACCTGGAAGCCCAGGCTTCCACAATGCCTGGCCTCCATCAGATCAAAGCACAAAAAAATAAGAGGCAAATGCTCAATGCTTCATCCATTATCTGACCCCATCCAAAAAGTTATGCCACGGTAACAATTTCGAAATCTCAATGAGAGCCAGGCCTGGTGGTACACACTTATAAATTCAGTACTTCGGAGGCTGAGACAGAAGGATCACAGGTTCTCAATCAGTCCAACCTACTTAGTGAAGCCCTCCACAACTTAGTGAGACTCTGTCTCAAAATAAAGAATAAAAAATAGGGCTGGGGTGTGGCTTGGAGGTAGAATGCCCCTGGGTTCAATCCCCACTACCACACACACACAAAACCTCAATGAGGCAGGTCAGAGGACCTGGGAACAGGAAGAGATAAAGGAGGTCATCTGTATAAAAAATACAATAAGGAAGGTCAATAGATACAGAAACAATCTTAGCATTTGGGAGGCTGAGACAGGAGGATTGCGGCTTGCAGACAGCCTCAGCTACTTAGTGAGGCCCTTTGCAACTCAGTGAGAACCTGTTTCAAAACAAAAATTTAAAAAATAGGACTGGAGGTGTAGCTTGGAGGTAAAATGCCCCTGGGTTCCTTCCCTCAGTACTGCAAAAAAAAAAAAAAAAAAAAGGAAATAACACTGCAAGTTAATACAAAATTTCAGCCCCAAGAGTGATCAAAGGAGAAAGGATGAGGGAGCAGACAAGTGGCACCAGAAGATTAGAAGGGCCCACTGACCTTTGAAATAGAGATTCAAATTAAGAATTGAAACTAGGCAAAAGACATTGCGTTTCCAAGACCCCATTCTGACCAATCCCAGAAGAGACGGAGAACCACAAGAAAAGATAAAAACTCACCTATCAAAAACTTCAATGGCTACTCTCTTTCAGGAACATCCCCCGTACGGGGGGAGTTTGGGTTTGTTGTTGTTGTTGTTGTTTTGTCTTCTCTATTCACCTCTTCCTTTGGCTGATTTCTCATCTGGAATTTTTCTTGTAATAAGCCATAATCATGAGCCAAGTAACTTGCAGTTTTATTAATCTTTCTAATAAATTATCCAACCTGAAATGATTTGGGAAACACTTGAGCTTGCAGTTGATATCAAAAGTGAGGGTGGTCTCATGTGGACCTTTTCCTCTAATTCTGTGGTTGGACACTAACTTATAGCTGGTGTCAGAAGTCTCAGGCCAACTGGCAGACTGGAGAACTATGCCCCAAACTTTACAGTTTGGCTAGATATTGGGCAACTTCTTATTTGCATTTCTTCAGCCAAAGTGAATCCTAGAGTATCTTCTCCGAATTCACTGAAGCAGGAATGTTTCATCTTTGCCCAAGGGGATCATCACAAGAAAGAGAACTGCAAGGAAGGCCTGAAAATGTTTTTAATGTCAATAAGATCTACCACAATAGCACAGGTAAAGTATTAAAAAATACTTGGGCTAAAGTGACTTCGGGGTGATGTGATGGGACACAACCGAAACAAAAAAGATTTGATGGCTGATTCAATGTGAGAGTGATATAAAGAAGAATCACTGACACATTTGCAGTGGTTAATGATGTCTTTCTTTGACAGGAACAGGATCAGAGATAAAAGGTTTAATATTAGACATGTTAAGTTTGAGAGTCATCCAAGAAGAGAGATCTGGTGAGGCTGTATTGATCTAGAGCTCAACAGAGAAATGATAGCTGGAGATAGCAATTTAGAATTCATCTCCCTATGGGGAGTACTTGAGTGAATGATCTCACTATACAGTATCCAGAATACAAAATGGAGAGGCTGAAGATGGACTCCCAGGACACACTTTCTAGTCTTTTCCATGTCAGGGCACATAGACATTGATGGTACTCATGCAGCCCACTGGGATAAACAGATAAAGCAACTCCAGTCCTTAGACAACAAACCCAGGTAAGAACTGAGGGGATCGGTACTTTGAGCTGGCTGAGAAGCTTAGTCCTGCAGAATATCTACATTTTGGCAACTGGAAAAGAACAAAGGTGACTGAAGAGCAATCACAAAGGAGAGACATCAGAAAAAAAGTCACCATTGAAGCCAGACCAAGAAATAATATTCATAAAAGGAAATTAGTGTGTGTGTGTGTGTGTGTGCGTGTGTGTGTGTGTGTGTGTGTTACTAGAGATTGAATAAAGGAGTGTTCTACCTCTGAATTACATTCTCAGCCTCAGACTATTTTTTATTTTAAAACAGGTCTCACTAAGTTGCTTCAGACCTTGCTAAGTTGCTGAGGCTGTCCTCAAACCTGCAATCCTCCTG
Source organism: Muscardinus avellanarius (assembly GCF_963383645.1). Taxonomy (NCBI): domain Eukaryota; kingdom Metazoa; phylum Chordata; class Mammalia; order Rodentia; family Gliridae; genus Muscardinus; species Muscardinus avellanarius. The sequence continues at coordinate 46,140,019 of NC_137789.1, read as the reverse complement.
AATCAGACTCCCAAGTACTGGGATTACAGGCATGAACCAAAAAGTTATGAGCCAGTTTTGTTGGGAGTCAGTCACCACTGAACTAAGAAAATGATTCTGTTGAGAGGTAATGAAGGATCAAGATTTTAGGGGAATTAAAGTGATGTGAATAGTGGAGGGAATGAGTGTGCACAACTCTAGGTTCAGGCTCAGAAAAGAAAGACATTGGTAATGACGACAGTCTGTCATCCGATTTAGAGTGAAGTTTTGAGATGGTCAAGGCTCAAGCCTTTCTAAAAGCTGGAGAAAAAAACCCATGTAAAAGGAGACATTTATAATAACAGAAGGGGTGGGTGCTTTATGAGTAGGACATTCAGAAAATGAGACCCATGAGTGGTGGGAAAGACAAATCTTGTCCCGTGGTATAAACGGTGGAGAATTCGTTGCAGCAGAGATAGTTAAACCCTGGGTGCTGAGACAGAATGAGCAACTTTCCTCTCTGAAGTAGAAGGTACTTCCACCTGCAGAGTGAAAGCACAGACAGAGCTTAGGCTTTGGGAAACATAATCAAAGGAGCACATAGAGCTTCAGAGAAATCTTTTAAACTGAGTATATTAAACTTTGTATAAGCCAGGTGCGGTGACACAGACCTGTAGTTCCAGCTGCTCAGGAGGCTGAGGCAGGAGGATCGCCTGAGTCCATGAATTCAAGGTTGACCTGGACAACATAGCAAGACCCTGCTTTAAACAGCAAACTGAAATGAATTTTTAAATACTCAATATTTTTTATTTTCCTTGCACCTTCTATATATCTATGCCCGAATAAAATAAACAGGGCTTTCTAAATTGATAATCCTGTTTTTAAAAGTCTCTTTTTCTCTCCATCCAAAGGCTGTTTTCTGATTCATCTCACCCCTTTTCCACCTCCCTCACTCCATTCCAGACATCCTGTCTGCATGTTACTCCTTGAATGTACTAAGCATGCTCTAATTCAGGGAATTTGCACAAGCTAGCCTCTCTCTGTAGAATCCTCTTCATCCATCTGTTGACACAACATCCTCCCTCAAGTGTTTTATTTCTCTACCTAAAGCTCATCTTATTCTAGAAGATTGTCTGTTCAGTTGCTTTAGTAAACGCCCTTCTATTACTCTCTACTCCTATCTGTTTGATATTTCTTCATACCACTTGCCTCATTGACATATTTTTATTGGTGTTTGCTTAATGTTGGCTCTTTCCTCCAGTCCTGACCCCAGTGCACAGAAGTGGGTGTTTTGTCATCTGGACTTCGGTGCAGAGGGAAGTGCCTGGCTAACACAGTATGCTGGAGTGCTCCATGCTCGCTGACTGGATTTTACATCTTTTTGTTTTTAAGTTTTTTTGCCCTGAGTGTTCTTTAATAAGGGTGCCTGACCCTTTCTTGTGTCCATGCCTTTTAACTCCACCATCTTTCTATCGGATCAAGAAGGATCTGCTATTAGGTCATGTGCCATAACTGCTTGATTTCCCTTCAATGAATGAATTTCAGTCAGTGTATATCCTTATATATCAGTTTAGCATTCAAACTTCCATTCCTCACTGTGGAATAAAAGGTTTTATCCCATAATATAAAGCCCAGCATCATACACTAAGGCCAGAAATCATATTTTGTGGTCCTAGGAATAAAACCCAGGGGCTTTTATACCTCTGGGCTATACTCCCAGACCTGTTTTATACTTTTTATTTGGAAACAGGGTCTCACTAAGTTGCTGAGAGCCTCACTAAGTAGCTGAGGCTGGCTTTGAAACTATGTGGTCCTCCTGTCTCAGCCTCCCAAGCACAGAGATTACAAGCGTGCGCCACCACGCCCGGCCCTATTTTTTATTCTTTATTTTGAAACATTATTCTCACTGAGTTGCAAAGGGCCTCACTAAGTAGCTGAGGCTGTCCATAAACCTCGATCCTCCTGACTCAGCAATAATTTTAAACCTAGACATTTCAGGTTGACTAAAACATGGGGAACCAATAAAGTCTTGCGCCCATCTCTTTCTACTCTGTGCTGTGCTATTTCAGATCCCTTCACCCTCACAGAATCTTGTTCCAGTCACTGCTGCAGCAACCAGCTCTTCATTGAGTTCCAAGTAACTTCTCCCAGGAACTCTGCAGTGGAGCCTTGCCTCATGCCACCGAGGGCTTCTCAACCTCACACCCAGGGCTCCGTCTCCATCCTTGGCAGGGCCTACTGAAAAGACAGGAATAAAACTCACAGCCTGGAAATTCAGAAGAGTCGTAGTAGGAAGGATGAACTCTTCCTCAAAAGGAGATTGGAGCCTGTGCATAAATCCTTTCTCCCTTCCCCTTGCTATGGAATCCTGCCTTAGCATGACTCGTACCTCAAATATTCCCTGTATCAGCTTTAGATGATTGTTTCAGGAAGTACTCTCACCACGATGATCTAAACACCTGACATGCAACACTTAGAGGAAGGAAGGTTTATTTGCTTATAAGTCTGGAGAGTTCAGTCAATGAATATAATCAATTTATGCCAGCTGCTGAGCAGGAACTGGGGCTATAGGTCCTCAGGGCATGATGGTGAGAAGCAGGGAGAGCAAGGGGAGTGGGGGGTACATGTATATGGTCCCCGAGGCCACGCCCCCAGGGACCCACCTCTGAGCATGGCTGCCTCCCAGAGCATGAGGTTCGAGGGACATTTTACTTTCAAGCTATAACAGTGATACTTAGATGAGACTTTAGACTTTTAGAGTTGATGCCGGGATGAGCTAAGAATCTGGGGTTACTGAGGTGGAAGAAACATATTTTGCATGTGAGTACATGAATTGGGAAAATCTGTGAAAGAATGCTTGGGGACAGAATTGTGTCCTCTTCAGACTCATAGGTTGAAGCCCTAACCTCTACTGTGAATGTACTTGGAGACAAAGTCCATGAAAGGGGTGATAGAGGTGAAAATAGATCATAAGAGTGGGGCTGTATTCCACAAGGTCTGGTACTCTCATAAAAAGAGAGAGAGAGAGAGAGACAGCTGGTCATGGTGGTGCACGCCTGTCATCCCAGTACTTGGGAGGCTGACATGAGGGGGGTGGTTTTTCAGGCAGATTTGAAGCCAGCCTCCGCTACTTAGTGAGGCTCTCAGCAACTTAGTGAGACCCTGTTTCCAAATAAAGCATAAAATAGGTCTGGGAGTATAACCCGGAGGTAGACAGACAGACAGACAGACCAGAGCTCTCTTCACCACATGAGAGCACAGCAAGGAGGCATCCATCTATAAGCCGGGAAGAACCCTTACCAAAACCCCCAATTATGATGGCGTCCTGATCTTGGACCTCTGCTCTCCAGAATGATGAGAAAAGAGACTTCTGCTGTTTAAGCCACCCAATCTATGGCACTTGGTTAAGGCAGCTCAAGAGAACTAACACAGCCTCAAGGAAATAATTTCTTATAAGACAGCCCCTTAAGCTCAAGCAGTCAGTCTTATCTAGAGGCAAGCAGATGGGCACCACCTTTCATTCTGGCTCTCTCCCTCCCCACCCTGTTCCCCTTGGCCCTTATTTCCACTCTCTGTGATCATACCTCCTACTATCACCAGGCTCTGCTCTCTGGGAAACTCAGGCTAAGACATCATGTATATGCCAATGACATTCAAATTTATGTCTAAAATGCAGACCTCTCTTCAGAACTCCAGATTTGTATATCCAACTGATGCTCAACACTGCCATTTGGATGTCTAATAGACATCTCAAACTCAATATGTCCCCAACTGCACTGATCTCCCCCCGAAACGCTCTCCACCCACAACCTTCCTCATCCCAGGATGTAGCCTCATTCTACAGTGGCTGACGCCAAAATCCTTGAAAATCTTTAATTAACTCCTTTCTTTCTCTCATACCCTATTTCAAATTCATCAGAACATTTTATTGGCTTTGCCTTAAAATATATATAAATGCCAGTCACTCTAACTACTGTCACCCTGATCAGAGTCATCGCTGCCTACTGTGTGGATTACAATAATCTTTTTAATGGACTCCTGCTTTTACTTTTATTCCCAACCACTACAGCTTTTCTTTTACAGAGTAAGCAAGAGCATTCCCATTAAAGCATGTGTTACTTATTTCACTCCTTTGCTGGATATCCTACAATGTCTCCTCACTTTACTCGGAGGAAAAGTCAAAGTAAAATATTAACAAGAACTTTCATGATATGACTCCCAGGACAAGTGAGATAGGAAATATCTTTTTATAGTGCGTTACTAGAGAAGGGCTCCTTTGAAAAACTATTATTTGAGTAAAGACCTGTTATTAAGTGCTTACTATATACTAAACGTGAAATGGTTGCTCTCCCTATATTTTATTCAAAGCCAACTTTGAAGGAAGAGAGGAAACTTCCTTGTTTAAAATCTCTGTCTTCAGAGAATTGAGGGGCAAGGGAAACTTTTATAAGAGAAGATGAGACCGGCATGAGGGTGCACCCCTGTAAACCTATTTGGGGTGATGGGCCCATTACTCAACTAAGGAACTCAGGATCCAGTGGGGGTGGGAGCATCCTTGGCTAATGTAACAGCAAAGAATCTCAGCATGACCCAGAGACATAGACAGTGGTTTATTTAGGAAAATAGGAAAAACACATTCAAGGGAGAATGTAGGCCATCTCAAGAGGGAGAGAGGCACCTTGGAGAGTGAAGGGCTCTTTTCTTATAGAGGACTTTCATGAGGGGTGGGCTAGAGGAGGTGGGTGAGGATGACCTCAGTCCAGTAGTCCTCAGGCAGTTCGGGATGTCCTGGTCAGCCTTAGGGTCCTCAGGCTGATCATTGTCCGATTAACAGATAAACTAGAGAGCTTCCTAAACTATATACTTCTCAAGATAGCGTAGCTGTGTTATTAACAATGCGCAGGACAATTATAGTTTCTTTCAGTTAACTCTAGGATCTACAGATTTCCCGGATTTGGGAGAGACAGGCCTGGGAAAGAGAACTGGTTTGGGAAGTAAAGGTTGAGGCACTTTAGCACCGGGTTCTTATATTAAAGTTGTATTTTACTCTTTCTTCCTCATCTGTCTCCTTTCTACCTATTTATTTCTTCTATCCTACATCAATTCCAGTTCTTGGGAGGCTAAGACAGTTGAATCGCAGGTTTGAGGCCAGCCTCGGCAACTTAGCAAGACTGTCAGCAACCTAGCAAGACGCTGCCAGATCTCAGCTTCCTTTGTACCTTTTTCTTTTTTTTTTTTGGGGGGGGGTGGCCTCGGCCTTACTCACAGCATGAGGAAATATGGGATGCAGAAATCAAGTTATTAGGATGTTATCAATTTCAGCAGGAGACTGTCAATTTTAAAAGGGAGTCTGTTTCAATATTAGATACATTCTATTGCATGATAATAGTCATTACTGTTTGGATTTTAACAGTTGAGGGAGTGTAAAAGAGAGAGAGAGGAGAGATTGAGAGAAAGAGAGAGAGATGGTTTGGCACAATATGATGGTAATTTTATTTTCTTATTTGTGTTTAAACAAACAACTGATGTGTAGCTTTATATTCTTTTTATATTCCGTACTCACTATCAACTAAGATCTTTCAGAATGCTTTACAAGCCATTAAAATTGTATAATTTATACTAACATAATGTTTTTGTTTTGTCTTCTTACCACTAAGGATTGGAGATAGGGGCATTCTACCTCCATGCTACACCCCAGCCCTATTTTATTTTGAAATAGGTTCTCTTTAAGTATCTAAGGATCTAATTAGTTGCTGAGACTGGCCTCAAACCTGAGAGCCTCCTGTTTCAGCCTTCCAAGTACTGGAATGACAGGTGTGTGGCACTATGCCTGGTTATGCTAACATAATATTTTAAATTTCCTACTTAATGAAAGTTTTGTCCTTAATGAACAACTCTAATTATAAGGTAAGATGTAATATCCCTGACAAGTTATAAGTGAGGCAGAAAACTCTACAGTGGTTAACACCACCATGTTTTAAAGTTAATCCAGGTGTAATATTATCACCAGGAGTGATTAATTACTTGAAATACATATGGTCTGTAACAAGTAGATACTAAAATCTAGCCAAGGTTGTGATGGCAGGATATTGTTGTCAAGAGCCTGGAAATTATTTTTAAATTCCAGGAAGACAATTGTTATGAAAATCAAAATTCACCTTCTAGAGTAAATGTCACTGTGGAGAGCAAGAGGAAAAGCTCCCCACTTCTCAGGCTCCGCAAACATTTGGGAGTCAGGTTGGGGAGGAAAGGGGGTTTATTCAAAGTCAGCTTTGAGACAGACAGAGGAGGTCTTATTGTCTCAAATCTCCACCTTGGGCAGGGTGGGGGATCAGGAGTATGGAAAGCTTTTATAAGAGGCAAAGTGGCACAAAAGTCAGGAAATATGCAGACATAGGGAGCCAGAGAACCTGTCAGTCTCAGCTTCCTGGCATCTGTCCTCAGCAGGAAGTTTTTAATCTCAGTATGAGGAAGCTCAGAAGTTAAAACAATTTGGAGCCTTTAATTTCAAACAGGGTATGCTTCAGAAGGGTGGAAAAACTTTCGCTTTAAAGGGCCAGCCAGCAAATATTTAGGCTTGTCAGGTCACACACTGTCCATCCCAATTATTGAATTCTATCCCTGTAGTAACCAGGCAGCCATAGACAATATGTAAATGAATGGGGTATGGTGGTGTCTTAATAAAACTTTATTTATGGACAGTGAAATTTGAAGTCCATGTAATCTTAATGTGTTACAAAGTATTATTTTATTTTAATATTTTTGATCACTTAAAAACATCAAACTATCCTTAGCTTGTGAATTATACAAAAACAAGCAGTCGAAGCTGAGCATGGTGGCACACCCTTGTAATCCTAGTACATGGGAGGCTGAGACAGGAGGATCATAGGCTCGTGGCCGGCCTCAGCTTTTTAGTGAGGCCCTCTGCAACTTAGTGAGACTCTATTTCAAAGTAGAGAATAAAAATAGGGCTGGTGGTGTAGCTCGGAGGTAGAATGCTTCTGGGTTCCATCTCCAGTGCAGGAAAAATAAAAAAACAAGCAGTGGGATTAATCTGGCTCCCAGGCACATTTTCCTGTGAATGATCCTAAAGGCCCAAAGACAGAGAGGCTATTGAAATAAGAAAATCTGAGCAAGGTTAAGTCAGTATGGCTTTGTTTTATGGTCTCCTAGCATGGACTTTATTAATCCCCAAGGCTGACAAGGAGGAGGACCCCACTCTCTTCTACCTGGGAACGTTCCAGTCAACCATTTGTACTTTCATAGGAATCACGATAATTCTGTGAAGAGTCCTGATGGGGTCCCAGGTTTGGGAAGGGGGACTCACCTTAGAACCGATGGGGTCCTTGGCTTTCATGGCAGAAAAGAATTTCAGCACACTTCAGTCAAAGACACGGATTTATTTACAAAAGTGGAGGATACACCTTCAGGGGAGAGTGCAGGCCAACTCAAGAGTGAGACAGGTCCTTGTGGTCTTTTTTCCCCCTAGAGTCCTCAGATTCCTGACATTTCTTTGGTGGGTGCTGGGTGGTTCCTGGGCTTGATCAAAATTCAGACATTGCTGGGCATGGTGGTGCACACTTCTGATCCTCCTGAGACGGAAGGATTACAGGTTTGCGTCCAGCCTCAGCTATTTCGTGAAGCCCTCCACAACTTAGTGAGACCCTGTTCCAAAATTTAAAATAGGGCTAGGGGTGTAGCTCAGAGGTATAATGTCCCCTATTTCAATCTCCAGTGCCACACACACAGAAAAAGAACAGACCCTGTAGAGTGAAGAGAATTATCGTTAAGTTTCTAGATTTTAAAACTATGGTTTCCCTTTTTTTCCAGTTTGTATCCTTTTTACCTTTTTTAGTGGTGTTGGAAATTGAACACCTCTGAGCTAACCCCCAGCTCCATTTTATTAATTTGGAAACAGGGTATTGCTAAGTTGCTGAGAGCCTTGTTAATTGCTGAGGCTGACTTTGAACCTACAATCCTCCTGTCTCAGCCTCGCAAGTGCTGGGTTTATGGGCATGTGCCCTCATACCTAGCTATTTATGCATTATTTTTATTTCTCATATCCTTTCTTAGTACTGTACAGATATCTCTCAACCTCGGTCTTACTCATTATATCCTTCTTCATATAAGAAAGTTAAAATGGGATTTATGATTTAGCTGGTTTAAACGTAAAGTTAGACAAGTGATTTTGAGAAATAATAACATTTTCACCATAAATATAGGGGACACAGTCAGTATGTAAGTAAAAAGACCAGAAGAACCCCACCCATGCGTAATAACCTAGGTGTGAGAAGGGAGGTATTATCATTTGTTGATTAATTCTTGAAGGTGGTTTGAATTTTATTTAGATGGTGCTCAGTCTTTTCCACAGGCCTAATTAATTATTTAGGAATAAAACACATCATGTTCTTTAATTCCTTTCTAAATGTCATCCAAACCCTCGAAGCTGGTCTCCCTCCCTTGTGCATCTCCCACTTGAGCTGATTTGTATCTCCTGACCTTAAATCCCTGATCCTTAATTCTCACTCTCCATCTAAAAATAGAACCTCCTGCAAGAGCCAAGGTAAATAGCAGGTCGTGGCTCTAAAGGCTGCTAGAGCCATTCTAGAGAAGTGATTCCTTGCTAAGACAGACTTCTAAAATCACTTTGTCCTTGTCCATAAATGACTATATTATTTAGCCAAGTTGCCTGATAATTAACACAGATCTGACCAATTAGGCTAACACTACTATCACCTGGTGCTTGCTCAGAATCCTGGCTTTTCTGTTTAGTGCAAATTAAAGCCCACTAATTAAATAAATTTGAATGCCAATAGATAAAGCATGCAAGAATAGAGTCAAGGAACACTATATCCAGTAAATTTGCTAATCCTTTCTTCCCAAATTGATTGGAAAGCAAAGGATGAGGAGGGCATCCAGTTTATCAACCCATACAATACAAAGTGAGACTAGGTTAGAGTTTTCAGAACTACCAGAAAACGCACCTTACTCTATTATCTAAGGGGCCTCATCCAAGAGTCACTTCTTAGGCAATGAAAAGTAAATATAAACTAGACAGCGTTAGAGTGTATTAGGTCACCGCTTTTTCTATGCATTTATTTCACCTTTCTAGTGTTCTCAGGACCAGGTGTCAGGCAGCAGGAAGGGTCATAGCATAAACTATAACATCAGCATGATGAACTAGTTTTAAGGTTTTGATTGAAATTCATTAGATGTGTTTTATCCTGGCCTGAGTTGAATAAACAAAAAGGGATTTTAACCCCAAACACTTCCATATTCTTCCATATGGCTTTTCTTTATAATATTAGAAATATCACCCTTGTCTATTTCTTATTGACAGATCTATAGTCTACTAGATTGTTGGTCCAACTTTATTCTTTTCTTTCATCTCATCAACAAAGCTCTAATCATGTCATCTTCATACTCAAAAATCTACATGGGTTCCCTACTGCCTATTAGATGTTCTCTGGGGTGTGTGTGTGTGTGTGTGTGTGTGTGTGTGTGCACGTGTGATGCTAAGGACTGAAAAGAGAAACATTTTTCCTCTGAGCTACACTCTCAGCCCTTTATATTTTTTGTTTTTGAGACAGTGTCTTACTAGGTTGCTGAGAATCTCCCTATGTTGCTAAGGCTATTCTTGAACCTGCAATCCTCCTATCTCAGCTTCCCAAGTAGAGGGATTTTACAAGTATATACCACCATGCCTGGCTTTATGGAATGCTTTTTTTAAAAAAAAAAATTAATTCAAGGTTCTCTACAATTGGCCTCAGCCTCTCCAGAATTATTTTCTACTCACAACAGGGAGTTGGGAGGCTGCCTTTGCTAAAAAAGTATTTTCTCTTCACTTGGGCCTGCAGATGCCCAATGGGTAACTAAAAGTAGGATAAAGTTTGGCATCGCTGCCTTCATTTTCTATCTATCTTCTTTATTACTTTATACTTTAGTTCAGATTCCTACTCTACTGCGCACATGGGTATTTTAATCATTTAAGAACTACTCATGCAGCCGGGCATGGTGGCACACACTTGTAATCTCAGCATTTGGGAGGCTGAGACAGGAGGACCGCGGTTCTTGGACAGCCTCAGCTACTTGATGAGGCCCTTTGCAACTCAATGAGACCCTGTTTCAAAAATAAAGAATTAAAAAATAGGTCTGGGGGTGTCCCTTGGATATAGATGCCCCTGGGTTCCATCCCCAGTACCACACACACACACAAAAAGTACTCATGCAAAGCTGATAATCTACCCCTTTCAGGACTAAAGACACCAAAACAAGGGTAACTAAAGTATTTCAAAAATTTCAGGGATTTTCAATGCCAGTTTTTACAATATCCCAGATCTCCAGAGTTGACACCGAGAAGTCATGAGATAAGGACTTTTCCAGAGCCACTTTGCCAAACCAGAACTGAGATCATAATCACCAAACAAGAGTTTGGCCAAGACTGAATAATTATGCCCATCTCTGACCCCCAGTTCTTCCTCCATTTAAGCCTAAAGCTCACGTTACTACTTCAAAGACAGGGCTGACATACTGGATCTCGCTTGCTTTCCCCATGGCCATCTCAATTAAAGTTCCTCTCTTGCTTTGTACCATGACTTATTCCACTTGGTTTTGGGAGCCAGTGGTTGAGCCTAATTTGTTGGGATCTCCAGAGCTGAACCTCTGGCCCGAGGCTTTAATAAAATACTTGAATGTGTAGCTCTAACTTCAGTCTTTCTCAGAATATGTCTTGAGCTCCCTCTTCTCTTTTGCATTAGCTAATAATAATAATGATAATAAATGATAATAATAGCCACCACCTGTTGAAGTATTACATCCAAAAACTTTTCTAATCACTTTATATCATAAATTATCTCATTTTGTTCTTCTAACAATTGTAATAAAATAGGCATATCACATCCCTCTTTTATACAGGAAACTTAAAGAAGTTAAGCAACTGGCCTGTGGTTACCTGCACCATATTAAGTGAAGGAATTGTACTTCAAATCCAGGCCTCTGAATAATGTGCCCTCCCTCCCCTTTATTTCAAATGTCCTCACCACCCACCTCCCACATACACACACACACACACACACACACACACACACACACACACACACACCTATGTGTGCACTCATCAAGTGCACCCTAGATGTTCCCTTTATGCTTCTGTGTAGTCTCTCCTGACCCATTCATTCCCCTTCTTTCATAGATTCTCCCTCTTTTTCAAAGCTCTAGCCTTCCTATGTAAGAATACAATATGACCCAGGTTTCAACACTGGGCGATCTCAAAGAAAGTTTATTCTTTTAATATAGAAATTATGATGACTAGCTGGATGTGGGGGCGCACACTTGTAATCCCAGCACTGAGACTGGAGGATTGTGGTTGGTGGACAGCCTCAGCTACTTATTGAGACCCTTTGCAACTCAGTGGGGCCCTGTTTCTAAATAAAGAATAAAAAATAGGATAGGGGTATAGCTCAGAGGTCAAATGTTACTGGATTCCATCTCCAGACCTGAAAAAAAAAAGAAAGAAAAAAAAAAGAAAGAAATTATGATGGCTGAATTCTGTCCCATGGAAGTCTACTGTTTTATGTAATTTTTGTGGCTCCCTCTGGAATGTTCACATACTTGAAATTGTGTCCTGTGACTGCCCCTAATCACCCATTTTCTGAAATCTGTGACATCAGATTTGAAGTCTCCTCTCTTCCTGTACTGATTGTTTCAAGATTAGATACCAGTCCACTTTGTCAACTCTCAACTACCCTGCAAACACTGCCAGAAAAACCCACCACTTGGAAAGAAAGTTAGCTTTTTTGGACTTGCTGCAGTAAAGAGATTGAGTAGCGTCTCACATCAGAAGAGGAAATCTATAGGATTCTGGAATCTGGCGTAAGGGAAAGTCTCTCAAGATGGAGAACCAAATGGTAGCAAACAGGTTTTGACATAATAGTCTTAGATGGTGAGTATGGCAGCACTAGTGTCTCAAAGTAACTTGTAATAAGTAAACTACTTACTGATAAGTGAACTGTTTCCTAGATGAGGTACTGAACACTAATCCCAGGGGTATTCTATCTCTGAGCTACACTCCTAGTACATTTTCTTCTTTTATTTCAAACAGGATCTCACTAAGTTGCTGAAACTGGCCTCAAACCTGTGAATTTCCTGTCTCAGCCTCCAGAGTACTGGGATTGCAGGTATGTACCACCATGCCTGGCTCCTAGATGAGGACTCTCACATCCTTATAGAACTGTTTGCTCAAAACCCTTTGCCCAATTCAAACACTTCCCACATAAGTTAATTTGCAAGAATCTCCTGAACCAAACAAGTTATTTACTGGTTTACAGTTTCCTTCTATTGAAGGACAGGTCGCACTGATACAGGTTGCCTCAATTCTCAACTTCTTACTATTTCTAATTCACACGTAAGCTCAAGTTAGGGTGTATGAGAAGACTTTCCTGGGTTATTATGGAATGATGGAGGTACAAAGCAGTTTTCCTTTTTCACGGCTAATAGCAGTTACTCTTGGAGCTCACAGGCTGTAAAGCCAATTGCGTATCACTGTTTATGCCCCCAAATAAAACACAGACGGAAGAGAACACAAGGGTGGAAATTGAATACTAACCTGCAAGGTGAAGAAGCTTAAGGGAAATCATCAATTTTAAGAAACATGGCCATCATAGTTTCAGGTTGTTAAGGGTTTTGTTAAGATTATTTTTTCTGTTTGATGTTCTTTGGTAGTGTTTCCCAAATGAATTCTCAAAGTTCCCATTCCTTTATGTGTAAAATCCCAACTACCTGAAAGGGGATATTAAGATTTTTTCATCTGTTCAGTATGTGATGAGTTTAAAACTTCAGTATCAAGCCAGTCCTATACATCTTACCACCCTCATGTGCCAAATGCAGTGATTTTAAACTTACCCACTGAAGTATCACTAGTAACAGAGCCCAAACTTACACGTTATTACTAGTCCTGTTGCTCCTTCAGAGAGGAGTATTTAAAAGGCTGTATTTGAACTCAGGTTCCTAAAGTAAAATTTGAGAGATGCAGTCTTATGATGGTCAGTTTATTTATTACTCTGATTAATAAGCTATTGTTACCACTGCCCTTTGCTCCCTAGAAGGCTGAGGTTTAACATCAGCTTGTTTTTTCATTTTTCTTCCCATTGCTGTACACACACACACACGCACACACGCACTCGCGCGTGCAAGGCTGAGAGATTAGTCATCTAAATGAAACCTTCCTGCAAAGCAGCAAAAACTGGTATCACGCTGGGTCCTGTTCCTCCCAGTACATCCTCCAGGGCACACCAGGGTTTGCCAGAGGAGGGAGAAGGGTTGGGGGAAGGGAAAGGCCATGCCAGCCCCCTCCCTGCCGCCCATCCACTCACACACCCTCAGAGGCTCTCCACACCCTTAACTCCACGCCGGCAGAGCCTCATGTTGCAGGGTGTAATGAAGGCTGCAGAAGTAATAGAAACGTACTTACCACTGTCAAAGCTAATCTGTTAATAGGAAAGTTTGTGGCATGTGTTCATACCTCATATCTGTGAGGAAACTGGTTTCCTATTTAGAGAAAATGGAGCTGTTATCCTTAAGCAGGGAGAGGCCTATTGTGTGGGTAATTACAAGGAGGCCTGGCTGACCTGGCAATGAGGTAGTGTAGCTGAATACCTGAAGGCAAGGGGAGCGGCTGAGACGAAAGCAGAGGTCCCATCTGTCAGCCTGTAATGATTGTGCTATTTGGAGGCAGAAAGGTTTGTCTAGAGCAGCTGGTTTCTCTCCAAGTGACCTTTTAGCATTTCTGCTTTTGCCATCTGACAGATGTGTCAACTCAATAATTTCAAAAGCCCCTGAGTAAATAACCAATTGTGAGCGAGGATGACCCAAAGCGATGACAAAATGGCTGCACGCGGCACATTAAGGAGCATAATACCGAGGGACGGATGGGGACGGAAACATTAGCAGAAGGGGGAAAAAAACCTTCTTGTCTTTATTTTAGACTAAATGGCTTTCCTACCCACACATCAGTTGTTCTTGAAGAGGGGAAGAAAAGAAAAATGCGGATGGAGGGGAAGGGCCGGGTGGTGGCGGTGCCCTTGGAAGCCGCATTAGCGGTGGGGACTCAGGTGGCGTCCTGGATCAGGAAATGGGCTCCTGCTCCGCGGCACAAGAGGAGCCGAAGGCCGGGGCTAATTGGCGGTGTGAAGGCTTGGGGCTTAGCAAGGCGACTGCTATCAGACCAGGTCTGATGGTGTTTAAAAGCCTGCGAGAGCGCGCGCCGCCAAAGCAGGTACAGGGAGAAGTTCACTGGAGACGAGCTGAGCTTTAGGGAGTACTGTTCTAAGGTTGCCTGCGACTCCCCCGGGGCGTACAAAGCACCTTTGCATGGAAATCTAATTTATTCACCCTATTTTTTTTCCCCCCAGAGGACAAGCTTTCTTAAACGCTGAACAGTCCCTCTGGAAACATCATCAAACCCAGAGCTCCACCCAGACACCGAGGACTCCAGGCCCTCCCCACACTCAGGAAGACTTTTCTGCATTGGCACAGGGATGTGTGAATGGTTGGGGTTATTTGTTTGCAATTGTTCTACATGAAAGTGTTAAGATTTTTTTAAACCTTTTTTTTTTTAATGAGCTACATAAATTTAGATTATACAGCATCAACCTTTAAAGGCAATTCTTACATACCTAATGCCGGTCTTCCTAGAGAAAAACCATTATGTGGCATAGGTAATGTCAACACAAGGTGTAGTGAACTGGATTCCAGCTCATACAGTTTGCAAGAGTCCATGTCAGGCTTTCAGGGATTTTGCAAACATGTTAACACCTTCCCTAGCTTTGGAATTAGTTGTAGTGGTAGTGTTTATGCTTTAGAAACAGGCAAGCACTATAAATGAGAGGTCTTTTTCCCCCTAGAGAGTTGGTAGTCACATGTTTACCATCACTCTGGCAACACACATTAATCTGATCACTAGAGAGTACTTCCATTTGGCCATGACATCAGAGTCCTTTCTCCTTTTCCAAATTTATATTGCAGAACTATACTCCATCATCAGCAGAACTGAGACTCCTCGGTGACTTAAAGTATTTTCTCAATTTGAAAAATGCTTAAGAATTATGGCTAGGTGGGGTTTTGTGTGTTTGTTTGTTTATTTGTTTTGTTTTGTTTTTGCGGTGCTGGGGATTGAACCCAGGGTCATTCTACCTCTAAGCTATACCCCCAGCCCTATTTTTTATTCTTTATTTTGAAATAGGGTCTCACCAAGCCGTGAAAGGCCTCACTAAGTAGCTGAGGCTGGCTGAGAACCTGCAATCTTCCTGTCTCAGCTTCCCAAGTACCGGGATTACAAGCCTCCATCACCACACCTGCCTACTATGTGGTTTTATTAAAGTATTACCTACACTTATTTTTAATTGACTATGCGTTCTTTTCTTATACTTTTACTGGTGCATTATAGTTTCACATTATAAGGTGGTTCACAGTGATAGTGGCCTCTATACACATGGCAGTTGGTGAGGTTTAAAGAAAAACTACTTCAAAATAACATGCAAATGTCCCATTTGGGGGCCTTACTTCCATCATTTTAATTGGACTTCCCCAGCCCAATAAAACTCCTAGTCAATTCTAGATGGTCTGGTCAAAGAAAATGCCCAGAATATTCCATATTCACTCCTGACATCAGGGCTTTATTGATGAGCCACCTGGCAGATTTGTGTGTCCCTGTCCTACCTACCTAATCCTGTGCAGTCTTCAAAGCCCAACTCTCCTCTCACAATTCTAGTCCATGATTTATTTCTTTTACTTCATAACTTACATGGCATTTTTGGCTTCTACCTATCATTAGGCTCTTAATCATACAGTCTACTTCCTTATGGTTTAACTTTATTTTTTGCTGTGTGCATGTTTGTCTACTCAAGTGGACCCTTGGAGAGCAAAGACCTTATATTGAAAAAGGTAGTACGCCTGACAAAGCACTATGTGTACACAGAATGCGGACCTGATACAGTGGTTCCCAATTCTCTGGATATAGACATTCTCAAGCAATTCCATATTGTTGCCCTGGCCTCAACTCTTCAGAGATTCTGGTTGAGTTGGTTCTGATAATGTTGTGTTATAAAAGCACCTGGTTCATTGCTACCAGTTGAGAATCCCTAGGTAATTTTAATATGCATCTGTTATTAAGAACCATTACTTAAAATACTTATGGATGGAGGGAGGGACGGAAAGGGAAAAACCTAAATCATACAAAATAGACAATTGCAATATATTATTATTATCAATTATTATTACTTTTACTATTATTAATATTTTATGATTTGGGTGTAGAATCCAAGAGCATTCTACCTCTGGGATATATCCCTTGCCCTATTTTGTTTTTATTTATATATATATATATATATATATATATATATATATATATATATTTGGTGGTACTGGGGTTCCTGGAAGCCCTTTTACCTCTGGGCTATACTTCCAGACATATTGTTTGTATTTTTATTTGGAAACAGGGTCTCTTAAGCTAGCACAGCACAGCTGGCTTCGAACCTGTGCAATCCTCCTGTCTCCGCCTCCCAAGCGCGGGGATTACAAGCATGTGCCACCACACCCAGCTATTTTTGTTTTTTGTGGGGTTTTTTGGTGGTACTGGGGGTGGAACCTAGAGGCTTTCCACCTCTGGGTTATACTCCCAGACCTATTTTATATTTTATTTGGAAACAGGGTCTTGCTAAGTTGCTGAGAGCCTCACTAAGTAGCTGAGGCTGGCTTCGAACCTGTGTGATCCTCCTGTCTCAGCCTCCCAAGTGCGGGGATTACAAGTGTGCACCACCACGCTCGGCTCCCTATTTTGTTTTTATTTAAAACAGATTTTCACTAAGTTGCTAAGAGCTTTGCAAATTTGCTGAGGCTGGCTTTGAACTTGTGATCCTTCTGTCTCAGTCTCCCAAGTACTGGAATTACAGGCGTGTGCCACCAAGAGTAGCTCTTTTTATCTTTTTAAATGGAGGTAGACTGAGCAAAAACTCTACCACTATGGCATTTAACACTCTAGTTGACCACAAACTTTTTAAGAATACAGAATAAGTCATATTTTAGCAACAGCCTCATCTTTTGCAGCATCCAAAGTCAATCAAGTCCTGGATAGCAATAACGATCATTGTTTCCTGTCTGACCATTTAGATTTCTTGTAGCCCACCAACTTGGCTGGTGAAGCCTTCCAGACTTCAGATTATATAAGACCAAAATAAGAACATTGCTGTATTTTAAAGCTGTGCTTTTAATAATGTGATAAAGAAAGAGAAGAGTTAAGTGCTTGACAACAATGGTAAAAGAAAGGAGAAAAAAGAACAATTCACTTTTCGGTCTGCTTCTACTTCTCCCCCTTGAAGGAGAATGGTTTAGAGGCTGCAAAAGCTGGAACACAGATCTTAGTAGGAGCGATACTAAGAAAGTACCTAGCAGCTTTAAAATGTATTCAAGTCCAGATGCATTACATCCAAGACAATTAAAACAATTTGCAGCTGTTATTGCAGCTGCTCATGTCCTGAGAAGGAAAAAAAAAAAAAAAAAAAAAAAACCAGGGGGAATGGGAAAATTGCCAGAAGATCAGAGCTAAGCAAATGCCTCAGATTTCAAAAAGGGGGATTTTGTAATCCAAAACCAAATGAGTTTCACTTTCATACCTAACAATTCTCTAAAATGTATCCTTAACTGGATTATTTGTATACACTTAGAGAAGAATGTCTCACTGGGGGCTGGCATGAGGTGGTCAAAAATAATTTATAACAAACTTTTTATAATATTCATGATACACTATTTCTAACTATATAATACAGCTATTATAAGGAGAGCAGACAGCAATAATACTACTGATAAATTTTATTCAAATTAAAAAAAAATAAAATTTATTCAGATTCCAAAAAAATAAAGAATGAATTGAGCTGAAATCCTGCCATCTGTATCATAGGAAGTCTTGCGATAAAATACCCAACAAGACAGTCATTTACCTTCAAGAGGTAAATCTAGTGAAAGAAGAAAAAGAACACAAGATCAGTCCCTATGAGATTAAATTTGGGAGTAATTGAGAAGGATGAGAGGAATCTCTTGGATGGGGGCAAATATTCTAGGAAACTGGCACAGTGGTGAGAGTCTGAAGGGTAAAGAGAAATAAGCCAGGCCCAAAGAGCTTGGGTCTGGGAACAATGAGCATCCATACACTGAGCGTGGGAGGTGGGAGGTGGGAGGCTGCAAGTTGAGCAGAGAGCAAAGGGCGTAGGCAGCTGCAGGTGGCTCAGGAAGCCTGGAACACAGACTTCTGAGCTGGGGGTGAGCCCGGGGTGAGGGATGCAGAGAGAAAGGTGGGAGAAATAGGCAAGGATCAGATCTGGAAGCCACACTGAGGAGTTTGGACTCTCTTCTGAGAGTAATGGGGAAATCCTGAAGGAGTTTAAGCCTTAGAATGCACACGGATTTCACCAAGACATCTATTTGACAGTTTCTCATAATATTGTTGTGGATGCAATGGAGAACCACGAGCTGGATAGCAATGAAGTAGGGGATTTATAGCTGTTTGGGAAATTGTCACATGAAATGTCAATGCATAAAATTGTAAGCAAGTAGGGGGACTTCCGGGAAGATGGCGACCGAGAAAAGCAGGGATTAAGAGCCCCGCTAACAACAAATCTCCATTACCACAAAATCAGCGCCTTTCATAGCCAGAAAACACCATCACCAGTGAAACAAAAAATCACCAGGCTCCAGAGAGAAAGCGGACTGAGAACAGAGCCACAGAGGAGATATACCAGCCTCACGCCCAAGGACGCAGCAGACGTGGCAGCAGCGCCATACTGCTGGCGGCACCGGCAAATTCACAGGACAGCCACAGCAAGCCGAGGTGAGCCACTGCGGAACAGCCAGGCGGGATTTCTCCGCGCAGAGAGCATCTAAAGCTCCCAGTGGCCAAGCTCAGCACACGCTGCAGGGATTCAGAGTGGAAATCAAAACCAAGAAGAAAAATGCCAGCCCCACAGCCGAGGGCGTAGCAGCGGCGCCATATTGTCACCGGCGGCAGCAGCACCGAATTCAGCGAGGCCAGTACAGCTACATCTGCGTACTCAAGAACAGTGAATCAAATTGCGGGCCACAGAGGAGAAATCCCAGTACTGTACTCCCTGGGACTTGACCCAGTGGGGGAGAGGCGGTGGCAGAGATATCACACCATAGGAGAACATGCAACCTGGCACCCCCCACAGT
This sequence comes from Muscardinus avellanarius, assembly GCF_963383645.1. NCBI lineage: Eukaryota > Metazoa > Chordata > Mammalia > Rodentia > Gliridae > Muscardinus > Muscardinus avellanarius. The sequence goes on along the minus strand of NC_137789.1, from coordinate 46,120,825 downwards.
CTAAAGCAGCCTCTATCGACTCTCTGGGTCAGAGACTCTGTGATAAAACCCAGTAAAGGAGTACTGGGGTCTGAGATACTACTGACTCGAGATCCAGAACACCTTAAGCGAAGTCATAGTGACCCAAGGGAAGAACCCAGAGAAGGCACAAACATACGAAATCATGGGAAAGAGGAATAATACTGGAGCAATAAATGCCCACAACCCCACAACATCAGAACCCGATAAAACAGAAAATCAGAGATTTCTAGAAGATCAAATCAGGAAAATAACTGTAGAAATAATAGAGGTGCTTCGAAAAGAACTCAGAGAGAGCCAAAAAGAGATAAAGGATGCAATTAATGAAGTAAAGGCCTCAATTCAAAGCACAAACAACCGATTAGAACACATGCAGAACAGAATCTTGCTCTTAGAAGATGAGCAATCCAAAAATGAACGCATAGTTTCTAATCTAGAAAAAAATATCCGACAGCAGGAATCTGATATTGAAGAAATATGGGCCCATTTTAAGAGAGCTAACCTAAGAATAATTGGAATAGAGGAGGGAAAAGAAAGTGAAACCAAAGGGATCAACAATCTCTTCAAGGAAGTAATAGCAGAAAATTTTCCAGACATAGAGCAAGAGGTTTATACACAGGTCCAGGAAACTTATAGAACTCCCTTTAGACAGGATCGGAGAAGAGGATCCCCACGCCACATAATTGTCAAAATCACCAATGTGGAAGCCAAACAGAGAATCTTAAAGGCAACAAAAACAAAGGGCCAAGTGACATTCAGAGGCAAACCAATTAGAATCACTCCAGACTTCCCAAACCAAGTTATGAGAGCCAGAAGGGCTTAGAGTAACATATTCCCAATTCTGAAAGAAAACAACTTCCAGCCAAAAATTTCCTACCCAGCAAAACTTTCTATCAAATTAGATGGAGAAATAAGAAGCTTCCATGACAAACAGAAACTGAAGGAATTTATGTCTTCAAAACCAGCACTAGAGAAAATACTCAAAGAGATTAACTACAAAGAAGAAATAGGTAACACACTCCAGAACTAGAGAAACAAGATTTTCCATCCAACAGACAACTAAGATTGGTTATCTGTGGAGATTCATTATTTATGTTAGTCTTTTACCTATCTCTAAATTGTATTGTTTGCCTTTATTGTTGTTAATTTTTAGGATTTCTAGTTGGAATATTAATATACCTTCAGATATAGCAATTGGAAATATTTTATCCTATTCTATTAGTAACTGTTAACTCTGTTTACATTGTCTTTGGATATACAATATTTTTTTTTTTTTTAGGGAGTCTGGATACTCTTCTGTTACCTGTGCCATTGAAATCATAACCAAGAAATCACTGCCAATTTCAATGTTGCGAGGTTTAATGACCCAGATTTTCTCCTAAAAGTTTATAGTCTTAAGATTTATATTTAGGTCTATTATCTTTTTTGAGTTAATATTTGTATACGGGATTAGGTAAGGGTCCAATTTTATTCTTTTCCATGTAATTATTATTTTTTAACAATATTTAGTTAAAAGATTAATATTTCCACCACCAAATGTTCATGGAAACCTTGTCAAAAATAACTTGACAATATAGGGAAGAATTTAGCTCTAGGCTTTTATTTAACTCCAATGGTTTATATATCTGCCTTTAGAATAGTACTACACTGTTTCAATTATTGTAGCTTTATATGGTTTGAAATCAGAAAATATATATCTTCTAGCTTTGTTCTTTTTCAAGATCGTTTTGGGTACCTAGAGTCCATATTCCATATTAGGATAGATTTTTTTCTGAAAAATAAATATATAAATATATGATAGTTTCACCTAAAAAATAGAAAAAAAAATTCTCTGGTAAGAAAGAAAGCAAAAAGAAATATTGAAATGTTATCTTTAAGTCATCAAAAGCTTGGTATCAGACAAATGAAACTGTTATGTGAGATTATCATTTTTAATTTTAGATAAATTGCCATAATACTAGATGTCAACTACTAAGCCAAGCATGGGAGGGAGGGATAGGGAGAGAATGGGGTGGGGATTGGGTGGGGGCTGACTGGGAAAAGTGTGCAAGTATGTCTACAAAAGTATGTATCCTACTATGATGTATGAATACAGTGCACCAATAAAAAAATAAATAAATAAATAAATAAAAATAAAAATAAAAAAATAAAATTGTTAGCAAGTAGAAAGAGTTGTGTCGGCATTTTTCCGGGCCCTTTCTTTGATTCTGTTTCATTCAATGTATTTATCAAGAACTCGGGCAAAGTCTTTTTACAGATGATACAAAGTTGAGAAGACAAATTTATTTGTTCGGCATGATCAAGATTCAGAAAGCTTGCCATAGGCAGGGATGAAGGGCCTAACCCAGCAAAATAAGATTTTAACCAGCATCTATGTTTTTAAAATAATCTATTATAGAAGCATAAAATGGGAATCCCCACTTCATAGCAATTAATAAGAAAACATAAATTCAAAGATAAAAAAATTGTTATTTCAGAGAGCCATGTGACCTTGCTAGAACTGAAAAAATATGAAAAAGACTTTTTTGGTGATATCACTGTGTTTGGTTCAAGGGACAACGGCTCCAGGAAACACTGCCAGCCTACATTTGGAGAACTGTGTCCAGTTTCAGGTCTAGACACTCAGATCAAAGTGTTTGAAGAATTAGAAGCTATAAGGTTAAAAAAAAGTGGTAAAATGATATAACTGAAAAAGAATAGAGGCCTTTAATTTTCAAATAAGTAATTCTAGATGATTGAAATAGGACCACTGAGTAAAATCTCTGTACAATGACATTTTTAGAAAAACTAATCTTGGAGTTTGGAGGGATTGACCATAGGGCACTGGGTAACTGCATTTAGTTTGCAGATGGTCTCACAGCTTGTGATGTTCCTAACAATGGAGATGTTTGCACCATCTCTCAGAGATGTTCACTGAAGATGAACATGTTTGGCCCTAGAAATGCTCATAAAGGTACAGAAGACATTTAAGAGAGAATTTTTTACATTGATAGAAAGGACAGGACTTTTCCCCTTTCTGACTTTTAAATGAATTCATACTATCCATGTCTATCTCTCTCTCACTGATGGACCAGGGAAGAATGATCCCATACCAGTTCTCCCATATACCAGTTCCTCCTTTTATGGGCCAGTCTTCTAAAGGATGTCAAATGAGTCTTCATCCCTTTTGATGTTTTGTTAGAACTCCTCACATCAAAATACAACAGGCATTATGGCATAAATAACCAAAGATAAAGATGTCTAACTTTTATGGCTGAGTTTCTCCTAAGGAAGTGGCATTGGACCCATTTTGTCTAGGTTTAGTCGTGAACCATGAGTAGCCAACTCTTTCTATGATCATGCCACTGTACCAGAAACTTTCAAAACACAAGTCTAAAAGTGGCTCTCACCACTGAACTCTCCTGTGGAGAACAAGTTCAAATAGAGCCACCCGTACTCCTCATAAATTTGTCAGACCCATTTCTTTTCTACAACCCCAGCACCACTATTACAAATTATACCTGTGCCATCACCTCTAGAGCTAGTTGCTTCTGAAGTCATCTTTGAAAAATTGTCAGTGTTAAAAGCTACCTCAATTTTTACTTCTATCACAAACTTTACTTCTGGCTCTGAGAGTGACCTTCCCATAAATGCGGCCTTCATATTCCATTGTGCTATGGGCTACAATCTTCGGAAATGGTATTTATTTATTTATTTATTTATCCATTCATTTATTATTTGTATGTATAGTACTTGGTTTTGAAATCAGGGGTACTGGCCCACCGCTGGGTGTTCCCACCCTCCTGGTAGCCAGATGCTTAGTTCTAAGCGAGAACACAGCTCAATACACCTTGGAAGAGTATACCAGCAGCAATAGACAGCTGCATCCACTCTCACTTGGGTCCAGTATTAGCATCACACCCAGCCTGCACTCTCGGAATAGGCAGAGCTCTGGCAGTAAGTGTGGGCATCCAGGAACCAGCATCCATTTGCCCAGGGTACATCTTGGGACCACACCAGCTAGCCCAGCTGGAATTTCCAGAGACACAAGAAAATCCATCGGGCCATAATATCTGCACAGGGCCTCAGGGGGAGGTTCCAATTATACTTTGGTCATTCTCCACCCCTGCTGTAGGGAAGCACAGGCTGGAGTCTAGGGTGGTGAGTGCAGAGGTGCTGACCACAGGTTAGAATTTCGCAGAACCTGTGAATTGTACAGAATCAAGTAACAGTGAAACCAGACATCCGGACACATAAACCTAAAGCAGCTAAAGGAGAGAAAGGTGTCCAAACACCCAGAGTGACCTAAGAAGATAAAAATAGAGTACAAAGAAAACTAAGAGACATTGGATGGTATTCTGAAAGCTACCAAAGCAATCAGATACGCACATATTATATGGACCTGACCCCATATGTGTAAATAAGGAGGACTGTTTGTTTTACTTTTAATGTGGATGTTTTGTTTTATTTTGCTTTTATAGTGCTTTTGTTTTCGTATGGTTATTGCTGTTTTATTTTTTTTTTTCTTTTAACCCACACTTCTTTTACTTTAACTTGTTGTTATATATATATACACACACACATTGGATAATTTGCCTTATTTTTTTATTTCACACAGCTGCTAGTTCCTTTTATTTTATTCTTGTTCTTTTTTCCTCTTTCTTCCTCTTTCCTTCCTTTTTTTTCATTCTCCTCCTTTGATTGGTTTTCCTTCCTTTTTCTTGGTTTACATAATAGTCTTGGTATCTTGTGTGGATTCTTTTTTTTTTATGTCTGTCTGCTCCTTTCATCATCCCTATTTACAAACCTTCCCACACTAACCTACATACTTTTCTCCCCCAAAACTTTTCCCCATAATATACCTCCTGATTTAATACTCAAAGTATTTCTTATATCCATAATTACTCTACTAACGACAAGAGTCCTAGTATTTAACTCTCTCTCATTCCTAGCAAGTTATTACCTTATCATACTTAAAGTCTTTCTCAACCTAACATATCCTCTACCCAATCCAACTCCTTTACCAATCACCTCAGCTCCTCACACATCACCCGCCCTCAACACTGGAAAGGCTCTGCTGACTAGCCAATACCCCTAAACTCCTAATATTAAGATTTGACTAAGCACATTACTCACGAACGATGGGTAGAAATCAGAAAAACAGGACAGAGAACACTATAAATATGAGAACCAGGAATTATGAAGAGACGGCAGAAATCACGAATACTGACCTACTAGAAATGCAAGAAGGGGAGTTCAGAATCTTGATGTTCAATATGATGAAAGGATTTAAAACAAGTATAGAGGAGGTGAAAGGTGAATTAGAAACACTAAAAAAGAATCAGAAAGAGGTCTGGAATGAAATGAAAGAGGCAATAAGTGAAATGAAGACAGCAATAGAAAAATTCTGGAAGATTAGATGAAATGGAAAACAGAATATCAATATTAGAAGACAGTACATCCCAAACCGAAAACACAGTCAGCGATATACAGAAACCTTTACAGCAACAAAACCTAAACATCCAGCAATTATGGGATGATATGAAGCACCCTAATTTATGAATAATAGGCATTGAGAAAGGGATAGAGGTACAGACCAAGGGCATCTGTAATATCTTCAAGGAAATAATCTCAGAGAAGTTTCCAAATATGGAAAGAGACTTGAATCTTCAAGTCCAGGAGGCATACAGAACTCCACTGAGACAGGACCAAAGAAAAACCACTCCACGCCACATAATAACCAAATTGACCAGCATAGAGGCCAAGGAAGGAATCTTAAAAGCAGTGAGAACAAAAGGACGGGTGACATATAGAGGCAAAACAATAAGAATCACCCCAGACTATACAACCCAGGTCAGGAATGCTAGGAGAGACTGGTACGACGTGATTCAGACCCTGGAAGAAAATAACTTCCAACCAAGGCTCATCTATCCAGCAAAACTACTATTCAAGATCAATAGGGAAACCAAAGTCTTTCAGGATAAACAGAATCTCAAAAAATTCATAAATTCAAAGCCAACACTAGAGAAAATTCTTAAATAAACCATAAGGAAGAAAAAAGAAGCAGACTTCAGAATCAGAGAAGAGAGGAAGTTAATAAGTGGGCCATTTAAGTAAAGAAGAAAGATCACACCACCCAAGAGTAGACAGAACACAAAATGGCAGAAAACAAAAATCATATTTCAATAATATCTCTTAATGTCAAAGGACTTAACTCACCAATCAAAAGACATAGACTGGCAATGTGGATTAGGAAACATAATCCAAATATATGCTATCTGCAAGAAACTCACCTCACAGCCAAAGACATTCACAGGCTGAATGTGAAAGGATGGAAAAAGATATACCATGCCACCAGTGACCAAAAAGAGCAGGCGTAGCAACCCTGATATCCAACAAAACAGACTTTAAACTAAAACACATCAAAAGAGACAAATCAGGGCACTTCCTTTTATTAAAAGGAACAATACACCAAGAAGATATAATGATAGTAAATATTTATGCCCCAAATATGGGCGCAACCACATTTGTAAAACAAACCCTTCTGGACATAAGATCCCAAGTAGACCCAAATACAATAATTCTGGGAGACTTTAATACACCTCTCACACCACTGGATTGATCTTCAAGGCAAAAGATGAGTAAAGACGCTTTAGAACTAAAGGAAACCATAAACCAAATGGACCTATTAGACGTTTTCAGAGTATTTCAACCAGGAACTACAGAATACACTTTCTTCTCAGCAGCCCATGGAACCTTCTCCAAAATAGATCACATCCTGGGACACAAAGAAAATACCAGCAAATTCAAAAAATGTAATATAATTCCATGCATCTTTTCAGACCACAATGGAATAAAAGTAGAAATCAACAACAGGAAACTCGAAAGAAAGTTTTCAAATTCATGGAGAATGAATGATACACTATTGAATGACGAATGGGTAAGAGCAGAAATTAGGGAAGAAATAAAGAAATTTATGGAAACAAACAAAAACAGAGACACAACCTACCAAAACCTATGGGACACCATGAAGGCAGTACTAAGAGGAAAGTTTATTGCATTGAGTGCCCACATAAAAAGGACGGAGAACCACCAAGTAAAGAACCTAATGACACAACCCAAGGATCTAGAAATTCTGCAACAGTCTATTCCCAAAGCCAGCAGAAGACAAGAAATCATCAAAATTAGAGCAGAAATAAATGAAATAGAGAACAAAAAAACAATTCAAAGAATCAATAAAACAAAAAGTTGGTTCTTTGAAAAGATTAATAGAATTGATAAACCCCTGGCCAACCTAACCAAAAGAAAAAGAGAATCAACTCAAATTATCAAAATTAGAAATGAAAAATGAGATATCACCACAGATAGTGAAGAAATTAAAAATATTATCAGAAACTACTTTAAAAATTTATACTCCAATAGATTTGAAAACCTGGATGAAATTGACAGATTTCTAAGCACAGTTAACCTTCCTACACTCAACCAAGAGGACATAGCGAGCCTAAACCAACCAATAACAACCAAAGAAATAGAAATGGCAATAAAAATTCTTCCACCAAAGAAAAGCCCAGGCCCAGATGGGTTCCCAGCTGAATTCTACAAAACCTTCAGTGAACAACTAATACCAATACTTCACAACATGTTCCGGGAAATTGAAAGAGATGGAACTCTTCCAAATTCTTTCTATGAGGCCAGTATCACATTAATCCCCAAACCAAATAAAGATACCTCAAGAACGGAAAACTACAGACCAATATCCTTAATGAACATAGATGCAAAAATTATAAACAAAAATACTAGCTATACGCATTCAAAACTATATCAAGAGAATAATACACCATGACCAAGTCGGTTTCATCCCAGAAAAACAAGGCTGGTTCAACATATGCAAATCAATACATGTTATTCACCACATAAATAGAACCAAGAACAAAAACCACATCATCATAGCAATAGATGCTGAAAAAGCATTCAACAAAATCCAACACCCATTTATGTTAAAAACACTGCAAAAAACTGGGATAGAAGGAAAGTACCTCAACATCATCAAGGCAATATACTGCAAACCCAAAGCCAACATTATATTGAATGGGGAAAAACTGCAAGAATTTCCGCTACAGTCAGGAACAAGACAAGGATGCCCACTATCACCACTCCTTTTCAATATAGTCCTTGAGACTCTTGCTGCAGCAATCAGACAAGAGAAGGAAATCAAAGGAATCCACATAGGAAGAGAGGAAGTAAAATTATCCTTATTCGCAGATGACATGATCCTTTATCTGGAAGACCCAAAGAACTCAACCAAAAGACTTCTGGACCTGATTGACAAATTCAGCAAAGTCGCAGGTTACAAAATCAACCTAAAGAAATCAGTGGCCTTTCTTTATGCCAACAACGAATCCACAATGAAAGAAACAAAAACAACAATTCCATTCACTATAACCTCAAAACCAATAAAATACCTAGGAATAAACCTAACCCAAGATGTAAAAGACCTCTACAACAAAAACTAAAAACATTAAAGAAAGAAATAGAAGAAGACCTTGGAAGATGGAAAGATCTACCGTGCTCATGGATAGGCAGAATAAATATCATCAAAATGGCCATTCTGCCAAAACTGATCTATAGGTTCAATGCAATTCCCATTAAAATACCAGTGACATTCTTCAGAGACCTAGAAAAATCAATCATGAACTTCATATGGAGAAAGAAAAGACCTAGAATAGCCAAAGCAATTCTCAATAACAAGAAACACGCAGGAGGCATTACAATCCCAGACTTCAAACTATACTATAGAGCAATAGTAGTAAAAACAGCATGGTACTGGCACAAAAACAGATATACTGACCAGTGGATTAGAATAGAAGATACAGAAACAAACCCACACATCTTTAGTCAATTAATCTTTGACAAAGGAGCCAAACACATACGCTGGAGAAAAGAGCCTTTTCAACAAGTGGTGCTGGGAGAACTGGCTATCCATTTGTAAAAAGATGAATCTAAACCCCTATATCTCACCTAACACAGGAATCAACTCAAGATGGATCAAAGACTTAGAAATTAGACCTGAGACTGTGAAGTTAGTAGAGGAGAACATAGGTTCAACACTACAACATATTGGCACAGGCAGTAACTTTCTCAACAAAACCTCCAAAGCTCAGGAAATTAAAGCAAGAATAAACAACTGGGATAACATCAAACTAAAAAGTTTCTTCTCATCAAAGGAAACTATCAATAACCTAAAGAGGAAGCCTACAGAATGGGAAAGGATCTTTACCAGCCACCATTCTGATAGGGGGCTAATATCCAGAGTATACAAAGAGCTCAAAAGACTCTACACTAGCAAAACAAACAACCCAATCAAGAAATGGGCAAATGAACTAAATAGACACTTCACAAAAGAAGAGATACAAAGGGCTAATAGATACATGAAAAGATGTTCTTCATCACTGGCCATCAGGGAGACGCAAATCAAAACTACACTGAGATTCCATCTAACCCCAGTCAGAGTAGCAAGCATAAAGAAATCAAACAACAAATGCTGGTGAGGATGTGGGGAAAGAGGAACTCTTTTACACCGTTGGTGGGAGTGCAAACTAGTTCAGCCACTATGGAGATCTGTGTGGAGATTCCTAAGAAAGGTGGGAATAGATCCACCATATGATCCAGCTATACCACTCCTGGGTATCTTTCCAAAGCGGTTGAATTCAGAGAAATACAGCAACATATGCATACCTATGTTCATAGCAGCACAATTTGTAATAGCCAAAATATGAAACCAACCCAGATCACCATCAACAGATGAATGGATAGCAAAACTGTGGGAAATACACACAATGGAATTCTATTCAGCCATAAATAAGAACAAAATTATATCATTTGCAAGAAGATGGAAAGCCCTGGAGAGCATCATGTTAAGTGAGATCAGCCAAGCACAGAAGGAGAAGATACACATGTTTCCCCTAATATGCCCAAACTAGAAAACACAAAGGATACCAGTGGGACTCCAGATATTAGAGGGGAAATACTAGCTAAGTTTTAATGGAAAGATAGGAGAGGAGAAAGGCCAATCTTGATTAATGAAGGTCTACACCTGAACATGTGTAAAATTATGAATAAGACATGGTTAACCTGGACAACCATTGGTGGGAGGGGGGAAGAGAAAAGGGGGGCGGGGGGGTAGAGGGCACCAAATATAGTGTAAATGTATACTATTTATGTTCAATAAAAAATTGTTAATAAATAAAATAAAATATTTTATAATTCTAAAAAAAAGAAACTAGGGGTATTTTTCCTCTAAGCTACGCCCCCAGACCCATTTTATTTATTTATTTATTTTGAAACAGGGTGTCACTAAGTTATGAGAGCCTCATTAAGTTCCTGAGGCTGGCCTTGAGTCTGTGATCCTCCTGTCTCAGCCTCCCAAGTACTGGGATTACAGGTGTAATCCGCCACACCTGGACACTGTTTTCTTAAAGTCCAACTTTTGGCTCCTTGATTTCCTCCTTCTGTTTTCTTCTTTGCATCCCATGTTTTTTCAAGAAAGTTTACTGAACAATCCTGCACCTAATTTATCCACCACCATGTTCTATAAAATTGTTTTGCCTTGATAAACTCCCCAAATTGACACTACCTCAGATCATAAGAGAATTTTCTTCCCATCATGAGAATACTCTAAAACCCTTCCTTTCCTTGAAATCTTAATTCACAGCCCTCCCCCGACACACACGCACAGTACTCCAACTTCATGGAAGAAAAAAGTAGCTTATTTTAAAAAGAAAAGAGAATATTCCCCTTCTATTTGTTTCTTTCCTATTACCCCACAATCCATTGCAATCTGGGTGTCTGCCATGACGGTTCCACTAAAGCAGCTCTCACAATGGTCCGCCGCATCCTCCCGGTTGGCAGGCACAATGGAGGCATTCCAATTCAGTTGACACTTTCTCCCTGCGGCAGTTGTCACTGTTGACCATTTCCTTCTTTTTGAAATTCACTTCTGCCTGAAGCTCCAAGGTTTTCCTCCTGACTGACTGACTCTTCTTTCCCCCTGCCTTTCCTTGTCTCTCTCCACCAGCCACTTAAAACTGATCTTTACCAAGATTTTACTCTCCGGAGCTTCATTTATCTTGCTTCTCAAGCCCTCCTCGGAGCCATCTCCTCCACGCACCAACTTCAGCTAGCCCCGGTGAGGATATCTACCCTTACAGGCACATCTCTGCTTGCATATGTATGCCATCAGCTTAGAACTTCAGACTGACCCAGACTCACCTCATCCTTTCTTTGTCCCCAGTACCCCCAAACAAGTGAGAGGAGAAATTTCTTTCTAAACCAAATTACCCAGTTTTCTTCCTTGTCTTCACCTGTCTACCCCCATTTTGATTCTGACAATATGTGACTAAGAAGCAAAATAATGGAATGTTAAGTTCACATTCAAAACGTAGAGACAATTAGACACTGTCCTCAAAAAGTGATGAAAAATCAGGCTAGCTGGTCTTTAGATTCTTTCCATTATTTTAAACATGAAATTATGAATATTAATTACCTTACTTTGATCATTACAGAATATGCATACATATTAAAACATCATTTCCAGAAAGGATGTACAATCCTTATGTGTCAAAAGTAAAATAAAGCATTTAAAAATAAAGTTTAAGAAATAAAATCAGAAGGGTGGCTCTACTTATATGAGGTTCCCCTTCCATAAAAAGATATATATATATATATATATATAAATAAGCAAAATTTGCCTTTCCATATATATATATATATATATATATATATATATATATATATATATATATATCCTCAATCCTGATTGGAGTTTACATAAACACCCTGGGAATTCATACGTTCTGTTTGGAAGGGATTTTGTGAACAAGTCTTGCATTCGGAAACTCACTAAACTTGTCTTTCTATCTTGGCAGGCTACATGACAAAACAATATAAGCTGCTATGTTTTAATTGCTCTAGCATTTTTTTCTGTAAATACAGATGAGTTTGTCACTGGAGGTACTCTTCTTCCTTTCATGAATGAGGCTAAAGTCTTTGCCGATAAGGTCAGAGCCTTTTCTCTGCTGTGAATCCTCAGATGCAGGCTGCCACCTCTAAAATGAAGTCATAAAACAGAAATCCCCAAACAAGACTGTATAAGCCAAAGTATCATGCACCCCAGCATATGTACAGAGTATAAGCTTATTATTATTCCACACCTGGTGCAATGCCAGTGGAGATTCTAGAAGCACAGACATAAACAGTTATTTTGACAAAGCAGTATTATTGGTTGGCGTGCAGTAAATTTGCTCATTATTCTGAAATTTCCCTGTATAAAGTATCTACCCACCTAACATTATTTCTTTATATGAAATCTTATAATCACAAATCTGTAATTATATTTCCTATTTTCACTTTTTTTCAAGACCACCATTGGATTCTACTGTATAGGAACTACAGTGCATCTATCTCCATTAGCATTGTCACACGGGTTTTATAAAATCATATTACAAAATGTGGGTCAGTGATCACTGAGTCATGTAATTTATCAAGACAATACCCAGATGCACTGTTTGACATTCGTTTTGCAGGGATGCAATCTACTGGTATAAACAACTCTGCCATGCCTTCCATTCTTCAGACGCAAAGGCCATTTACGACTAGGGGGAAAAAATCAATATCCAGAGTTCCACTCACAAATATTTAATGTCCCAATGTTTTATAAGATAATATATCAGTGAGAGCTGACAGGATACCTCCATTCGATAATGCATCATCTCTTCAGCTAGACCCTCTAATAAAGTCTCCAAATTCAGACTTTTAGAACCAACCCCCATTGTCTCTTACCCCAATCCTCCGATTCTACTAAGAAAGCCCTGAAGTGCATAAGCCAAGTGCACCCCTAAAGTACAAATAACTTGCCCATAAGGTCTGGAACTAAAGTTTCCCTGATCACAAAACTGATAAACAGCAAATTCAGCTCTTTAAATTTTTCACATACTTCATTATGTCTATTTCCTTCATTATACTTTTAGACTAGAATTGCCTTCCTAATGCCCATGTTGGATTTAGTTAAATCAACATTCTTTAGTACATGCTATAAACTAAGCACCAAAATAAATGCTGAAAATAATAGAGATGTTCTGCCCTATGGACTATCGAAACAGGCCTTTCAAGAATGAGCTGAGCTATGATGCAAATGCTCCCCCATCACATCGTTGACAGTTTCTTCTCAGTTTGACCCACTGACATTTCTTCCTTTATTGCCCCTTAAAAATTGCTTCTCTCCTTACTCATTCTCTCTTAGGACATCGCCCAGTCTCCTTAATAGTCTCTTTGCTCACACTGTCTTGGCTGTGCACTCCCTTGATTATTCTAAAGTGTGTGTGTCCTGAGTTCTGGTCCTCTGCCACCGTGTGTTGACAACTGCATCTGTACTGGATGTCTCATCAGTATCTTAAACTTAGCACATCTGTAAGAAAGGACATCATCTACAACCCTTTACAGAAGTCCTAACTGGAAGTAACCATCATAACTCCACTGTGTCTGCCTTTCCTAGGTCAGTGTAAGCTCCTTAGAGGTAGGTCCTATGGATTTTCATCTAGATCTCCTCAAGATTCACCACCTTTCTTGGGACCTATAGGATATATTGTAAATATTCTTCAAATGAATAAATAATACCATTTGTGTGTCACCAAAATCAAAACCCTGAGTTTTTTATCTTGGAAGGAACATTCCAGATTTAAATACCTAATGAGCTCTCTACATTTTATTTTCATAAATCAATCTCAAAACCATATTTTGCCCAAGTATTGTCCTGATTTAGGTGATTTCTTACTAAAACTATTGCCATATACTCTGTGTTCTCCCAACTCCCAGTATAGCCTTTTCCCACTCATTCTTACACACAAAATCTTTTACAATTCAATTCAGAGTCTATTTCTTCATTGCTTAAAATTATCCTGTGACTCCCTATTGCTCAGAGGAAGAAGTATGACACGCAGTACCGATTGTGACCTCACCCCTGCTTGCTTATGAGTCTCTTGCTCATTCCCAGCTTTTTAATTCACACCCCATGCATACCAAACTTCTCACAGTTCCCTCTGAAGTGGTGCTCACTTTTCCCACAATTCCTGATAAACTTTTATTTTTGTTTTCAGCTAAAAACTTATCTCTTAATTTCCCCAAGCAAACCTCAGAACTTCTTCTGGATAGTTCCCATTCAGGTATACTATAAATCTATATCTATCTAAATATTATATACATTTGAATGTCACAAGTGTCATATATGCACACACATATATATATATATATGAAATGTTAGATATATGTATTTTGAAATGTTTGTGTATGTGTCCTACCCCCACTAGGCAATGAGTCACTTAAGGTAGGGACTAAGTCTTTCTACTGCATATTCTCAGTGCTTAATAAAGCATTTGACACATAGAAGGTATTCGGTAATTAGTGATTATTGTGTAATAATACACCAGCCTGTATAAAATCCTAAAGTGCTCCTTGTGTATGTTTTAAATTAAGACTTCACTGAATGTACTTTTGTCCATTTTAGTATAAAGGCAATTTATGCTTCTAAGAAATATAGGACATTAAATAAATAATGTGCAGAGAAAATAGTCAAAAGACAGAGCTGTTGTGCACACTCGGATCAGTTTTCCCTTTGGATAGATAAATGTTTTACCACTGGGTCTGATATTTTTTCCAGTACCAGGGTTTAAACCCACAGCCTCATGCATGCTAGGCAAGTGCTTTATCACTGAACTATATCCCTAGCCCTCTTCCTATTTGGAAAAGAAATGGAGAGAGGAATAAAATGAGAGGAAGGGGGTAGATAGAGGAGTATATTTGAGTTAATGCCAACACAATCTACTTTGCCTCGTTTCTACCACAGTGACCCCCATCATCATTTGTCTGGTCTCTTTAATCTCTTCTAACTAGTCTCCTTTCCTAAAGTTCCAACAGAGAAGCTAAATCCATGGATAATAGACCATTTTTCCTTCTAAAAAAGAATTTCGATGTTCTTCTCACCAAGTTATAAGAAGTGGCTAAGAAAGAGCCTAATACCCGGTGCTGGGGCCAGCAAGGCCAGCATCGGAGCCTGCCGTGAGGCAAGGCCGGTGCTGGGGCCTCCGAGGCCAGGATAAGAGGCAGCCAAGGGGTTAGGCCAGTGCCAGGGCCAATGGCCGGCATCGGAGCCTGCCATGAGGCAAGGCCGCTACTGGGACCTCCGAGGCTGGGATCGGAGCCTGCCGAGGGGTTAGGCTGGTGCTGGGGTCAATGGCCAGCATTGGAGCCTGCTGTGAAGCAAGGGCCTCCGAGGCCAGGATTGGAGCCAGCTGAGGGGTTAGGCTGGTGTCGGGGCCAGCGAGACCAGAATCGGGGCCTCCCATGAGGCAAGGCCGCTGCTTGAGCCAGTGAGGTCTGGATCAGTCCACCGGGTAGCCAGGCCATCAAGAGTGGGATCGGTACTTGCAACGCGGCATGCACAGAGAAATATCGCAGAAAGTAATAATCAGATGCTTCCCCTAATCAGCAATAACTAGGAGGAAAGGGGCAACAGGAAGAGGTAGAGCTATAGAAAGGGCCCTATAGTGAAGCAACTAAGATGACCAATCAAAGGGTATGGAATAGGGGAGGATGGAGCCTCTTTTAAATGCAGGAGGAGCCGGGCGTGGTGGCGCACGCTTGTAATCCCAGCATTTGGGAGGCTGAGACCCGGAGGATCGCGGTTCGCGGACAGCCTCAGCTACTTAGTGAGGCCCTTCTGCAACTCAGTGAGACCCGGTTTCAAAATAAAGAATAAAAAGTAGGGCAGGAGGTATAGCTCGGAGGTCAAATGCCCCTGGGTTCCATCCCCAGACCCGCAAAAAAAAAAAAAAAAAAAAGAAAAAGAAGATGTTTCCTGGTCTCTAAAATGCAGGAGGTACATAAACAAATGTATCAAAGTTAATCACCAAACAAGCATGGGATGGAGGGAGGGGGAGGGAATGGGATGGGGGCTGGATGATGGCTAATTGGATGATGTGTGCTTGTATATCTTCTCAAGTCTTGTACTCCAATGTGATATATGACTACAATGCACCAATTAAAAAAAAGAGCCTAATACAACCACTAGAACTTAATATGCTCTGCTCCTTGATGACCATTACCTTCATGTCAAGAAATTTTCACCACCTGTGTCATCAGCCCTTGGTCCATGACAGGAAGTTCTGGGGACACCCAGATGTTGATGTCTTACACCTCAAAGTTACTTTTAAGAAACAAAGTCTACATTGATGCTGCCATGATAAAACAACCTTTCTGCTTTGAGAGCTGAGAATGGTGCACAGAAATATTCTGGTATATATAGACCCTTTTGAAGTCACAAAGAAACTCCAGGTTCTGATACTTTGAAAAGCTAGTAACATAAACAAGATGACACCAGAAACCCACATCTTTTACCCATTTAAAACTATCTCAAATTAGACTGTAGTCCAACTCCAAGCTGAAAAGTGTAAATTGCCTCCCAAGAAACTTTCTATGTCCTACATTGGGAGTTTAAAGAATTAATACAAATTACCAGGAGCTCAACACAGTAGTCAGAGCAGGATGTGGTTCAATGCATACATCATGCAGTGAGATGCGTTTCCTGGGCTGATCTCAAATACTGGCATGCAAAAAGTCAAAGGTAGAACTCCAGCACCACCAGTCAAACATAGCAGTGAATGTCTTAGCCAGGTCTATGGTAGATCATTCACTTGCCCATCTCCTATGGAGATTTTACTAAAGTCATTTTCCTTTTGAGTTTAAAATTATGCTCTGATGAAAGTTTTCCTCCCTAGCTCTAATCTTTAGGTGGTAGCCACTGCAATCTCAATCACTAAAACAGTTTCATTGATGTAGTATTGGCCATACTTATTGGATCATTCTTCTCTTAAGCATAAATTAATGCCAAAGGAGGAAGTTCTCTTTTCTGTTCCTTTCTCTTCATCAGATGTAAGAAAAGGGAAATAATGAGAAAGACAAAAATGAAGAAAAAAATGGCAATTATACTTGCAGTCCTTCAGCCAAATGTAGATCTTTCAAGAAATGCACTTGATGACTCTGAGAAGCCCAAATGTCTGGCTCTGTCCCCGCTGACACAGGTGAGCCTGGCTCTCAAGCTTCAATCCCTTTCTGTCTCTTGCTGGCATATCTCAAGGGAGAACTTTTGAGAATGAGTAAATTTTGCCTTCATACAAACTGTCAGTGCTCTCTGAGTGTAGCCAAGCACACCTGGAATCCCAGTGCTTGGAAAGCTAAGACAAGAGGATCACAAGTTTGAGGTCAACTTCAGCAACTTAGCAAGGCCCTGTCTCAAAATAAATGAACAAAATATTTTTAAATGGATAGAGGTGTGTAGTTCAGAGGTAGAATACCCCTTGGGTTTAAACTCCAGTACCACACGCAAAAAAAATCAGTGCTCCTCCTGAGAGTGCCCGGCTTCTGCCACGTCAGTCTTACAGCACTGCTCAGCCCTCTTGTTGCTAGGAATTAGTCTGACACAAAAACCCAGACACACATGCTCAGTGTATTCAAATGCTTCCTGGAAAAAGCACCTCGGCCCGCCAGATGAAGAGATGTGCCCTAAGATGAATGACCTCTATAGATCAAAGCTGTCATCACACCCCCAAAACTACCACGGCAGTGCCTGTTCCAGCTGAAATTGTGTGGAAATGTGTGTGGCTGAAGCCCAGAAGAAATAAAAATCAATACACTAACTTGTAATGTTTCTTAGAACAGCAGCCAGAAAAATAAATAACATTCAGTATGGATCTAGATAGGCTTCAGGTCTTTGCAATTCTTATGCACCCATAACATTAAAGACAAAAGCATTGGATAAAAGTAATATGCTTTAAGGCATTCTTTGGGGAATCAATTTAAAGATCCTTTTCAACATCCAGAAAATGTATGCAAAGTATTTTTTATACACAACCAGAATACTGCACCCAGACTGAATGTCAAGCACAGTACTGGTCCCTGGGTGACACACTGGGGAACCAGCAGCTTGCAGGCTGTCAGCAAAGATAGAAAACAAAATAAGAAAATATAGTGACAAAAGCTATCATAGAAAAAAATGAAGAGTGTTGTGGCATCAGGGGACCTAATATAAGTACAAAAAGATCTTTCAGAAAAAAATTAGAGTCAAATAACTTTAAGGTAGGTAAGCTTTCTGCGAGATCTTCTTTAAGTTTTGGGATGAAGGGATGGTTGGATGCATGGATGAATTGGTGGATATATTTATGTTTTCAATAGGAAATTTATGTAATGGTTTTCAAAGACAAGAAATGAATCCAACCAGAGTTCACATAATTCCCGAAGAAAGAGGGTTATTTTCCACTCACCCAGTCAATGTCAAAACTCACTCAACAAACCCAACTGCCAGAAGCAGCAGCCTCCCCCATCCTTGTGAATGAACTCTCTCCCCACACAACATTCACACATGTACATTATAGTTGGTCACTGCCATAATGTGATTGGGAACACTAGTCACAAATATGCTGCCAGAAGAGTTACCTTTCTCAGTTTTCCACAAATTTGGACCACTTCAACTATCATCACTCTATCCTCCTGTGTCAGATACAGATCAGAGCCTAGTAGGTACATTAGATAGAAAGGTAGGCATGCTGGCCTTTCCGTGGGTGCTGCTACTACTGCCTGGAGGGAACTGATAACAGAGAAAACATCAGTCCCAATCCTTAAGCAGGTGGCCTCTCAACTGTGGCCTTTTTGCTCATGTTTTCATTCCAATTTCACCCTATAGCATTAGTTTTGCTTATCTGTATAGAAGACTAAAATTTCAGGCCAGATGAGTAAATACATATGGAAGATGGAGACTAAACTCTCATGTATATTGCAGTAACATTTTTCTCATTAGTAGAAGCAGAACATTAAATTGTGCTATATTAGATAAGGTCATAAAAGGGAAGTTACCAACTATTTGGAGAACTTCCTTTTGGACATTGTTGTCATATGGGCCCTATTAATAAAGATAAAAGTCACTGAATAGGAAAAAGGTGAAGTTAACAAGATGAGTAGATATGAAATGACTTAAATTTGAAAGTACACAAGTCAGTGAGACCTAGTAAAAAACACAAACCAGGGAGAAGCTTTAGGCAGAACTGTAGGAAGTGTTTTATTCTTATGACTTCACAATGAAGGTAAATTCAAGGTTGATCAAAGAAACTCCAATAGTGCCAGTGCAATCCCAACCCACTGAAGGTTGCCTCAGAAAGCAGGATCCTTCCCCCATGCTGGTGAGATTATTCTAATGGAAAAAATTATAAACATCCCAAATAAATAGTAATGATAGCCAGAGCAAGATGGACTCTGATTTTCTGCAAAAGGAGGGAAGATCTTAGTAAAAACTTTTGGAAGAACTTCGTAATACAGAATTAAATCACGAAGGGGGAAAAATTTGAGTTTCATATTCCAGAGCTACTGAGTGAAGTCAGTGAGAATAATAAATCATGTAGTTTCATATGCATGAATTCTTGCCTACTGTCCTACCCAACAGAATCGTGCTAGGGAGGAGTCTTTGGAAGAGTGGGATATGGCAGGAAATTCATTTCTTTTTAGCTTATAAACCTTGGGTTAGGATGGGAGCAATCAGCAGTCAGCTGCAGACCGTTTTCCTTACCCCTTGTGCTACCGCTACTACTACTATAAATTCAGCTTTCTTTTATTGATAATTTACTATGTGCTAGGCAGGAGATATATTTTATTATTTCTACCTTCAGATGAAGAAAATGAGATTAAGTAGCTCAGCCGAGGCTACACAAAGCAATAAACAGGAGGGGCAAAATTGAGGTCCAAGCCTGCTGACCACAAAGTCCATATTTTACCACAGACACCCATTAATGTAGCTGCCTTAATTCTCTTATGTCTTGGAAAATCTGAACTACTGATGTCCAATCTGTGGGAAAAGAAAGTCCACTGTTTGGAGAAAATAAAGTAATAGGATTTCTTTAGAAAATATTAGAACATCTTTTTCTATTCATTCACAATCAAAATTGAGAAATTATTATGCCAACATTTAATATGCATATTGAGCCCAGTGCAGGCGTCAGTCTCATTGTTGGGCCCTAGTATATAGTAGCATGTGAACATCCTGGGAGCGGGGGAGAAAGGGATTCACCCACTTGAGTGGTTCATTGTGGAGACCTCTGCTTTTGTTCTTTTCCTTTTAAATATCATAGCACACTGTAGTTCACTTTACCTAGGCAGATATACATGATGTTTAACAATAAATAGTGAATGATATTTTTTTTTTTGCAGTACTCGTGATGAAACCCAGGGGAAGTCTACCTCTGAGCTATATCCTCAGCCCTATTTTTTATTCTTTATTTTGAAACAAGGTCTCACTGAGTTGTGAAGGGCTTCACTAAGTAGTTGAGGCTGTCCGCGAACTGGGATCCTCCTGTCTCAACCTCCCAAGTACTGGGATTACAAGCATGCACCACTGTGCCCGGCTTTTATTATTTTTTTTTAAAGTGCTTAAAGGAGCATTTTGAATATTGTTCTTTGAAAATGTGTTCATGGTTCTGCTGTCAAAGACATTACTTAAGTTTTTCTATAAGTCATCATTTCAGCTCTTTCCTGAACAGCCCCCATATGATGCATGGGCTCTGGGCTCCTTTAAGCAGGCTCAGGTTAACAGCTCCCTATCTCAGACCTGCATGAGGCTCTCTTTCTTGCTTCCAACTCCAGGTCTTTCCTGTTGATTTGGAGATGAGAAAAGCTACACTGACTCTCCTGAGCATACAGGCAAGTACAACCCCAAATGGAGTGAAGTCTTAAGCAATAGAGGATGAGGGTTAGAGGACATTCCTTGCCCTGGAGACTGTCCTAAGAAGCAGTCATCTGTGTACTTGGAAAAGGCCATCCCCAATCCTGAGCCATGGTCATGTTCCTTGTGGGAAAATGGCCAACTCCATGATGTACCCACAACAGGCTCTCCCATTCCCTGCTCCCTGAATTGTATACGTGTTTATAAAACTCAAGGTCTGCTTTTTGAGAAAACCAGGCTAAGGAGGGATGAACACTCTAAAGTCTTCCCTATAGAGTCAATTAAAAATAAAAGAGTAGAAACAGAAAATTTTAATCTGTTTCAACATCCTCAGATTAATCTATTTGTTGATTTTAATCTCACCGGCTAAAAGTATAAAAATGTACCCCCTTACAAGGAGTTTTCAGGGGCACTTGATCAAATCAGGAATGGTGATAATTTTTAAGGTAATTTTAAAAGTCCTGTATAAATGGCAGATGATTGACAAATGCATATCACACTTAAGGACAGCTAATGACATTTTTCTTCCATAAGGACCCAAGTATCTTTGTGGGGCATCTTTTTCAAATAAGAACTTAGAATCAGATCTTTGAATAGCTGAATCATACAGTGTAGCCCATGATTCAAAACAAAAAAATAACAAAGCATATTCAATACAATTTACGAAAAAAGAAAACATTATTGTAGTATTAATAAAAATGTGAAAAACTTTTAAAAATAATTTAACCTGAATTCATCATTTAGTTTCATTTTATGTATGTTTTCTAAGGTATATAGTATTATTGTATTATTATAGTGCTCAAAATTATTAATGGGACATGTGTTCAAAAATGTTTAAAGAACACAACATGGTCTGCTTGGATTTGATTCGTTTACCTTCTGCTTGTGTAAACTTAAGCAACTTACTTACCTTCTTTGTTTATAAAATGATAGTAATAATAATATTCACCTTTTAAAATTACTGGAATATTGTATGTAGTATGCTAAGAAATGTACCTGGCACATAGCCAGGTTATTTTAATTACAATGATATTAATGCAATTATATGTACCTTGTCTGTCTAGCAGAAAGGCCAGCATCTAATAGAGGTAATATACTATATTGGGTGGAGTGACAGGATGCTTTCAAAGCCCCTAGAAGGTATCCTTTAGCCTTGAAGCTTAGAAAGTCTACAGGTTTGAAAGCATTTTAGAGCTCTGGTCCAGGATCAGAGAGGTATATTAATTTCCCATGGAGCATACAGCTTAGGAATCACAGAATGAGGATTTGACTTGCGTTTTATCAGGTCACAGCCCAGCTCTCTCCAGCATAGAACACTGCATTCCTGGGCTCTGGAGAAACATAAAGGCACCTGCAGAGGAGGCACTGGCTTTGCTGCAAAGACTTTTCTGCCAGCACTTTTCCTTTCCTGATTATTACAAATCAAAAGTCATGAGAAAAGTGACATTGATGCCCCCTCCCAATAATGTAAAGATGACAGCTCTAAAGAAGTCCAGGGAGCATTCAAACACAGGACCCACATGAGCCAACTGCAATCCAAGTCTGTGAGTAGGATCAGAATACGTTTTCTTCTAAGAGCACAACACTAAAGTAGGCTATGATATGTTTGCAACCACCAACACTTCCTAACTCCTTGTCTGCTTTATTTTTCCTCCAGGGCAGTTGTGAATAACTAACATGCAGCCAGGCATGGTGGAGCAACCTGTAATTCCAGTAATCAGGAGGCGGAGACAGGAGGATTACAGGTTCGAGGATAACCTCAACAATTTAGGGAGACTCTCAGCAACCTAATCAAAACTACCCTGAGACTTCACCCAACTCCAACTAGAATGGCCATCATTCAAAACACAAACAACAATAAGTGCTGATGAGGATGTGGAGAAGTGGGAACTCTAAGACATTGTTGGTGGGATTGCAAATCAGTTCAACCACTTTGGAAAACAGTATGGAGGATCCTCAGAAGAATGGGAATAAACCTACCATATGATCCAGCAATACCACTTCTGGGTATCTACCCAAAAGAATGGAAACCAAACTACCAAACTAATGCGTGTGTATCTATATTCATAACTGTACAATTCACAATACCAAACTATAGAACCAACCAAGCTATCAACAGAT
Source organism: Muscardinus avellanarius (assembly GCF_963383645.1). NCBI lineage: Eukaryota > Metazoa > Chordata > Mammalia > Rodentia > Gliridae > Muscardinus > Muscardinus avellanarius. Next base: position 46,097,895 of record NC_137789.1, on the reverse strand, counting down.
GAATGCATTACAAATTTATAGGATATGTACACAGTGGAATTTTACTCAGCCATAAAGAAAAACGCAATTACATCATTTACAGGGAAATGGATGGAACTGGGGGATATTATGCTAAGTGAGATTAGTCAGTCACAAAAAATAAGAAATTGGATGCTCTAATATGTGGAACCTAAGGAGAAAATGGGTCATAGGGGGAACTCTAGACGAAGAAGGAGATTCTATAGATGAGCAAATAAGGTGCCCTAACTAAGGAATATGGGAGGAGGAACAGGGAAATTCCCTAACATACATGATGTACATTTACAACCATATCAAAGTCAATCACTTAGCCAAATATGAGAAGGAGGGAAGGGGGAGCAAATGGGGCTGGAATCGGGTAAGGGCTAATTGGGTGATGTGTGCATGTATGCCTCCACCATCTTGTACCCAATTAAGATATATAATTACAATGCACCAATAAAATTTATTTTAAAAATTTAAAAATAAAATAAAAAGGACTGGGGTTGTAGCTTGGAGGTAGAATCTCCCTGGGTTCAACCCCCTCAAAAAAACAAAACAAAATAAAAAGACTAAGATGCTCTGTATGTTGCTTCTTTATCTTGTTTCTGGCTGTCTGCTCCACTGTAATATAAGCTTCATGAGGGGCGGGGTTTCTGTCTGTTTTGTTTACTACTGAATCCTCGGTGTAAATGTTTGTTGGGTGAATGGCTATCACCTTCGGAGTCAGTCTTGCTGCATGACAGCTTATCTTTGGCTTCTATAAATATACAGTGGCTTATTTCCTAAATTAAATTTTATGCTAGCATCCTAGGCTCCTGGTCATGCCGAAATGGTTCCTCTACATATATCAGTTTTCAATGTTTGATTAAAATGTACCATTTCAAAATAACATGTGAGCTAATGACTTCTAGTCTTCTTTTTACCCACTGAAATATCATTTTCTCAGGAAAACCATTCTAAACCCCCAGACAAGATACTTCCAGTAATGCTTTTTATTGCACACTGAAATTTTCCTCTTGTTGGATTCACAATAGCTAAAATTCAGTGATTACACGGCTACTTATTGTGTATGACTTTCTTCTTTGTTGAACTGCAAATTCTCTGAGAACAGGAATAATCTTGTCCTTCAATGTATTCCCAGCACCTGATATAACCTAACATGTGGTGGGCATTCAATAAGCACATGCCAAATGAATAAACAAGCAGAAATCTAAGCATTCCTGTTTGAAATTTTTTAAGTGACTTATTACTACATGAAATAAGCAGTAAATGTTGTCCTTGAAGTCATTTAAGCAAATTCTGGAGAGCTGAATAATTATTCCTTTGATGAATCCAATTCCTAGCTTTTTCATCTAAAATAGATGGCAAATAGTTCTAAGAAGATGTTTTGAGTCATATCTTCTATATTACCCAAATCTGAAAATCATAGGTTTAATATGAAACTTTGATTTCCCAGTAATTTTGCCTTTGACCGCTAGTGAATTTAACTGTCCGGGATTCTGGTTTCCTTCCAAAATATATATCTGGTTTTAAGATAAATTTTCCCAAATAAGCCATAAACAACATGTTGATGATTGGAGAATGTTTTCATTTTAGATGGATAAACCAGAGGTACTTCAGACTTTAAAATTCATGGCCAACATACCTACACATGCTTGCTTTCACTTCCAAGTTTCCATCACTGATGGCCCCAGAGTAAAATAAATACCCTCTTTCCTCTGGAGTATTTTTCCTGGATCCCAAGGGGGTAAAGTAAGAACAAAATAAACCAATATCCTTTCATGTTAAAGAAATATAAAGAAGAAAGTATTGCCCCCCACACCCACATACACACCCAAAACACCCTGTGAAAACAAAATTGTGTTCACCTTGGAAACATCCTTAGATCTTAAAAGTTTATAGATAATTAACTATCATGACACTGAGTACTTAGAGCTAGATAGCCCAGAAAGATGCCATGGCTCCATTCAATGCAGGCAAGTCACAAACTTACCTGAGAATCCAGAAACAAATGTAGAGACAGAGTGAGATGTTGTACTTGCTATGAGTAAAGGAGAAAATTTCATGCTTTAATTTAATTTAATAATTATGTATTTACCTCATGCAGCACATTAGGCTTGGGAGATGACTTTAATTTCATCTTTCTGCTGGGAGAGCAGTGGTTTGAATATGAGTCTTAATCTTTACACTTAAACAAACCAATTTTATTCTCTAACACCCATGAGAGAAAAGTATAAGACTTTTTCATGCAGAGGAAAAGTAAAGAGAAAGAGCACAGTCTCCTGTGTGTAATCTGTTCTTTCTACACCCAAATCATAGAGGCATGATAGCTTTGCCTTAGAACATCCTAACTTTTTTTTTTTTTGTACTGGGGATTGAACCCAGGAGCATTCTACCTCTGAGCTACACCCCCCAGTCCTATTTTCTATTCTTTATGTTTTCAAAAGAGTCTCACTAAGTTGCAGAGGGTTTCACTAAGTACCTGAGACTGGCTGTGAACCTCTTATCCTCCTGTCTCAGCCTCCCAAGTACTAGGACTACAAGCGTGTGCCACCACACCTGGCTGAACATCCCAACTTTAAAAGCAGAGAACTTGGCATGTGAGATGAGAAATTGGCTAGAGCAAAAGCTCTTCCATGTACCCCATGCCCTGAAACCATGCCAACAGCTCTCAGAGCAGTAAGACATGAGGTCCACCTCCAGAGATTCTAATATAATCAATTAAGTTATAGCCTGGGCATCTGGATGTCTCAAAGCTTCCCAAGTGTGTTAGCCTTCCATTGCTATTACAATAAAAAAAAAACACTGAAAATAGTAACTAGTAGAGGAAAAGTTGAGTTGGGGGCTCATGGTTTCAGAGTACTCAGTCCCTGTCATGGTGGGAGGACATAGCAGAGGAGGCTACTCAGCTCATGACAGCTAAGAAGCAAAGAAAAAGGTGAAAGGGCCAAGGAGAAGATATACCCTTCCCAGGCACAAAGCCCAAACTGATTGGTAGTAAGTAAAGTAACTATATTAAGTCTTCTTTGATAGAAGTCAATGAGACCTGTCCAATTGCTTTTGTTTTTGTGTTGATTATACCAGGAATTGAACCCAGAGGCCCTGTGGACTGCTTCCTCCAAAAGGACCCGCCTCCCAGGAGTCCATTCAGCAACCCATGGACTAATCCACTCAGTAAATCAGGGTCTTTATGATCCAGTCATTTCCTAAAAGCCTCCTTCTGAGCCCATGACACTTTGGGGTGCATTCCAGATTCAAACTATATGTCAGGGAATTCCAAAGGGCACTAGAACTGAAAACCATTAGGCTAAAGGGAAGATTGACATCTAAATAGTTCACAGCCCAGAGAACTCATTAATACCCAAAAGTCAAAGAAAAAAAGAAAGATATGATGACCGGAGTAGTTCTGGTCCTTTCACTGGGACATGATTGGTAAATATGGCAATGTTTTGACTTCTTTCGGGTTCCAGGTTGACTAAGGAAGACAAAGCCCAAGCTGATTAGTAGTAAGTAAAGTAACTATGTCAAGGCTTCTTTGCTGGAAGTCAATGAGACCTGTCCAGTTTTGTTGTTGTTGTTGTTGTTGTTGTTGTTGTTGTTGTTGTGTGTGTGTGTGGTGTTATTGTTGTTGTTGTTGATACTGGGGATTGAACCCAGAGGCTTTCTACCTCCAAGCTACATCCCCAACCTGATTCTATTTCTTATTTGGAAATAGAGTCTCACTAGATTGCTGAGAGCCTTGCTAAGTTGCCAAGGCTTACTTTGAACCTGCAATCCTCCTGTCTCAGTCTCCCAAGTACTTGGATTACAAGCCTGTGCCACTACACCAGGCTGTCCAGCTGTTTTAAATGAATGTGCTCTGGTTTGGCCTTAGAGATCTCCCTGATATTAGAGAGAAATGCAGCAGTTGGCAGTTTTTATAAAAACCATCTTGGGGGGGGGGCGGTCATTATCCATGGCAAATAATACATTCAGATCTTCCCATCTATTTCAAATTTTCCAGAGCAGTGAGTAATGTATTTAAATTTAATATCTCAAGTCGTCTAGCTTTTGTGTAGAAGGAATCTATAATATGGGGGGAGGGGTAAAAAGTGCTAAAGGGTCAGGTAAATATCAGAAGAGAAGTCCTCCAAAAAAATTGTTGAAAAACTATAAAGAACAGGGGCTGGCTAAAACTGGCTCAAGCCCATGAATTTAAAAAGTGAACATGATCTCTATTGGGGTTTTATACTCTTCCATAATTGTTTTCTTTGATTAAATATATGTAGTATACTGAGAAATACTCTGAATACTACACTATTTTACCCTCAGCAATGTTATTAATATTCTATTAACTATTTCTCCATAGCTCTCTGTAGACTTAGCCTCCTTGGCTGCCACTCAACACTGGCAGTTTTCCTAATAAGTACAACCTACTGGCTTGTGGCAGTTAAGTGCCACCACCCAGCCTCTATAGCTTTGGTACTTTGTAATCCTTATTGCTATCAATGAAGATTGTAATGTCTGCTCCTACCATTGGCTTCTGCCTGTGGCGAAGAGCCATGTAAAAATAGATGAAGACCACCCAAATAATAATAACCTGAGGCCAACAAGGGAGTCAGTCCCCATTACTTGTGTTTGGCAAAGACTCAAAGGCAGGCAGAGGAGTGAAAAGTTTTACAGTGAAAAGTAAGGACAGGCTTCAAGTATGTTCTGATTGGAGGTTGTTAGCATGAGGAAGCTGGAGGCAGGCTAACTCAAATGGGGACATCAGACCAGATTGGCTGAAGAGCAAATGTAGCTTTGATTGTTGCTCCTAGTTAAAAGCAGAGGCAAAAAATGAGGAATCTAACCATTATTACTAAATCTTGATTATTCCAGACAAATGGCTACAGAGGTTATGGTCTGGCTTCCCAGGGTACTTGCAGCAAAGATTGTAACCATTGTCCATTTATCTTGTCAGTCTCTCATCCACCACTGAACTTAGTAATATTAATAATATCTCTCTTACCTGGGCTTGATGTGTTTCCTAGACATTCCTATGGGACTCATTCCAAGGATGGCTTTCTAGACTCACATATTCATCTTCTCTGGAGTGCTACTCCATGAGCCTTTTAAGTCCCTATTTCCTAGTCACAATAATTCAAACACCTTCATGTTGGGTCATTGTTTTCAGTAGGTTTTCAAAGTCTTTGCTGATGTACAAATTCCTTATCCTGAATAAGTGAATAAATACACTCTTACCCAGTATCAAGCAACTTCCTCTTGATCAAGCAACTTCAAATTCAGACTTTTGTGAATTCTCTAAGCTCCTATCAGTTACAATCCTTGTAGTTCCCCTCCCTCACTTATTGGGTCCAGCATGACCCTAGCTGAGTTGTGCTTCAACTTAACCCTAATCGTCAATCTGGTGGTTGATGCCTCTGCAGGTGTATTTCTACCTGGGGAGATGCTCACTCAACAGAAATGATTTGGCAACTTCTGAAACTCCAAATATTCAATGTTGTCTGAAAAGCCAAAACCTTTGGTGCCATTAATCCAGATACCTCCATATCATGTGTCAGGATCCCATATTTTCATTGACCATTCAATCATCTTACAAGCTTAGCAAGTCGATTAAATCCTGAGTTTAGTCCTCAGCCTGTTCTGCTAACATACTGAAGGAAGAGACTCTGAAAGAGCCTCTATGTCAATATTTAATTGTTGGTTAAGTGCCTTAGACTTTTCATTAGCCCTCTATAGAGCATCAATGTCAACCTATCAGCAACCAGGCAACTCCACCAGTTTTAGCAACTGAACTTCCAGTATGCCACGGTATCTGTGTCCCACATCTCATTGCCAGGCAGGTAGAGAAGATTCAATCCCCAAACTCTATCTTACCTGCATTCTTGAGTTGTTCCTGATACCAAACAGAATATTATCTTGGTCTTTGGAGAGGCAGAAACTAAGAAAGAGTAAAGAACACAAGAAGTGTATGGTGGTAACACTTGAAAACATTTAAAGAGAAAAGAAGAAGCTGAGCATGAAAAGTATAACTCTGATGCAAACTAACAGAGACCTAGCCAAACTTACTGGAAAGGGGGTAGAAGGGAACACCCATTAGAGAACCCCGACTTTGATCAGAAATGGTCAGTCATTGGCTGGGGTGCCTGTGAAGCTGAGGTAAATCAGAGGTTGCTAGGAATGGAGCTAGTCTGCTAACTGTCTTCTAGCATCTTAGAAGTTTTCTCAAAGGTTACCCAAGCAGCATCTGGATATTGCATCATCCAAATCACAATCCTTTTTTTTTTATTTATTTGACTGATTTTATCGACTACGACTTCCAGACAAATGCTGGCTAATAGCAGTTATCTTTCTCTGGCTTTTCAAATTTGATGCGAACACCTCAAGTGTTTTTCCTGTAAACACAGTTTGGCTATTTATTGCTTTCATACATCCTTTATCATGTTAAGGTCTGTTCACTGTTGAACTAAAAGAAACTATTAGGAATGGATGCAAATGGCTACTCAACATCTATCAGGATTTTTTGCATATCCATAAAAACAAGTTTTTAGCTGGCTTTGTATTCCTTTTAGTCTTGCACTTTCTCCTTAGCTTAGTTTCCCTGATTTTACTCTGAGCATTCTCTAAGTGCTCTCTCTCTCTCCCTCTCTCTCTCTCTCTCTCTCTCTCTCTCTCTCTCTCTCTCTCCCTCCCTCCGTCCCTCCTTCCCTCCCTCCCTCTCTTTCCCCCTCATCAGGTAACCTTTCTATAGCCCACAGCATATAGATCTCAATATCTGCATTCTTCTGCCACTAAAGTAATTCAGTAATTGATGCTTTTTCTTACTTTTAGAACTGTTAAACATTCACCCTATGCTTTAAGTACATTAGAACTTTCTCCAGCACAAATCCAGTACCTCTCATCTTTCGACTTCATTCAGATAATTACATTATGTAGAACTACACCACACAAATTCAATTTTAAATGGTAGGTGTCAATCTCTTCAAAATCGTTTACTTCATCATCTAACATACAATTTCTGTAGAATTGACAAAGAATAGCCTGCTATTAGTAAAAATGGGCAACCATCTATCCTTTCTTACCACCCAGGAACCTTCAAAATATCTTTTCAAAAATCTGTACCAATTTGCTCTTCCACAGCTGCCTACCTGGATCTCTCAATATAATATCCTACGGGAAGAGCACAAATGCTTTAGAACTGGCTTTTCTATTGTACTACACTCTATTCCTCCTATTAGAGAAAAGTTTTAAAAATAATTTGAGGTTTGTGGCATTTATTACTCTATTGTTGGCCTTTGATTTTATAGACAGAAACCATTTATGGGCAAAGTTGTATGATCTCGATATTGATCCCTGGCTTTTAATGGCCCTTCGGAACCTTTACTGTAATACCAAAAAGGGATCCAAATGGATGGGAAATGGGCTCTTGACAGAGCAGATAGCAATCCGAAATGGTACAAATGTACCTAGCCCACCTACTCCTTAATTTCCTCCCAGGCCATTTGATACATTGTTTGATAACCTGGATTCGTGACCTCTTGTCATAGCATCTTCCTTTATGCTGATGTCATATTCCTATTATCATTCTGTGAGTGGCCTCAAGGAGCAACTAAACTTGTTTGGCAATTACTGCTCTGAGGAACAGCTCAATATCAATTAGACCAGGACCAGGACTGCTTCTTTTGGCAAATGCTCTGCAGCATCTAGATAGCAGAGACACAGCAACTCTATAAAAAGATTAACTCATTTCATTATCTAACAGGACATTCTACAACTAATCCATCCAAACAGGCTCATTAGAATGCAATCCAACACAAAATTAAATAGTCAATAAGTTCTATGATGGTAGAATCCAAATGCCAGGCCAGTTTTCAAAATCCTTATGGCAGAATCCACTATGAACACTGGATCATGGTACTGAGACATGATGGAGCAGACAGTGTCATTGCTTCACCCAGGTCCCCTCCCTCCAGATGCTTCTTACTGCTTCTAAGTATCCCTCCACTAGCTTCTTGTCCTTTGGCTCCTGATGTCCAATACAGGCACTTGTGCTCTGCAGGACAACCTTCATGACACTGAAGTAGCTTTGCCCACAGGGTCAGAGATCCAGAAGTGCCTTGGAGTGTAGATCCTGCTGCCACCAAAGGGTATTACTGCCAGTCTATCTGACTACTGAGCACAAGAGTATAAACACCCAACTCCCCTGGCTCAGGTGGAAATATTGGGAAGCTTCAACTATAACCCAGAGATATTCTACAGATCAGGTGAAGTTGTCCTCCAAGAGATTTTGCCTGAAATTTTACCCTGGCCTGGATTCCTCCCCTTCCCTGTCCTGCTTCTCCTTCTCCATTTCTTTTGGAGACAGCTCACATTTAAACACAAACCTTTATCTGAGAGTACACTTCAGGAGAACCTGACTTGACACAGAATATCAAGTCTTTGCCACCAAGTGTCAAGACTGGGCTCACATTAACAGCCTTGTGGTATCAGCCATAGGGTGAGGATGGACAGAATTTAAAAAATAGACTGCTGTCCTGATAGAAAGCCAAAAGGAGAGAATCAGTATTCAGGAAGAAAATTAACTTCGCATGATTGTCTTATTAAAAAGGTCCATAATCTCAAAATGAGCAGTGTAGAAAAGCCAAGAAGCTGGATGTATAGAAACACATGTATTTAGCTCTACTGAATCTTTTTTTTTTTTTTTTTTTGGTGGTGGTACTGGGGTTCCTGGAAGCCCTTCTACCTCCAGGCTACACTCCCAGACCCATTTTATACTTTTATTTTATTTGGAAACAGGGTCTCCTAAGCCAGTGTGGTTGACTTCGGACCTGCACGATCCTCCTGTCTCTGCCTCCCAAGCATGGGGATTAGAAGCATGCACCACCAAGCCCAGCTCTACTGAATCTTTTAATGGTCCTTTGGAGTCCTAACTGTAATACCAAAATGGATTAAAATGGATGGGAAACTGGCTTCTGACAGAGAAGACTTAAATCCCAAATGGTACAAATCTCCTAATTCACCCACTGTAATTTCCTTCTGGTTTGGGCTATGCAGAAGGCCAACAAAAATGGTTAACATGAGGGACTCCCCTTGGGATCAACACCTGTTGAAGGGGAAGAGAAGAAATCAATAATGGATAAGAAAAAGAGCAAGGCTGGATGGATTCTCAGTGAAGGCCTCTGCCAGTCCTATGGGAAGCTCTGAGACTGGGTGGTCAATCCTTCAGAGTTGTAAGCTGTATAAGAAGGTTAAGCATTGTGTCAGGGAGTCACTGGATAGAGTTTCTTGGAAAGGAGGCCATACTTGGGCAGCAGGAGGAATCATCTTTCAGTCATGAATTATACCACACATAAATCTACTACATCTTTTCTCACAAAACTCTATTAAATGACATGTAAAATATAAAAATACAGAACCTCTGGTTGCAATGGTATATCAGGAGAGATATGAAAGGATGGATAACAATTCCCAATAAAGACAAGGAATCTCAAGTGATAGTCAGGTGTCTGAAAAATACCCCTGGTCTTCTTCTTAACAATTTCAGCATCATAAACCAAAGGCTGAAGGAAGATGCATGCCACAGGTGAGATGAATAATCCATTGCAATGAAATAACCAAGTCAATCACAGTACTGAAAAAAATCAGATGACTTCAGAGTCAGATAAATCAAGTCGAGAAAGGATTCACAAAAAAAGCTAATGGGAGGCCAGGGAGGAGGGAAGAAGTAAGTATTAAGCTGAGACAGATGCTGCTGGAGATTGAAAACGGAAAGTTGGGCAACCCACTTTACAGATAAGAAAGGTGAATCAAAAAGGGATTTACTATCTTGACCAAGGTCCCATGCCTTTCGTTTTAACTGCGTCATTGAAGTTTATGTCACATATCATAAAACTAATCCATTTCATATATACAGTTAAATTATTTTTAACCCTATCAAAATGTTACAGTTTCATGATATGGAATGTCCTCCAAGTCTAGTGTGCTAAATAGTTTGTGGCACTACTGGGAGGTGATGGAAACTTTAGGAGATGGAGCCTAGTGGTAAGAAGTTAGATCATTTGTGGCATGACCTTGAAGGAGATATTTGTATACTAGGTCGGTCAGTCATCTCTCTCTCTCTCTCTCTCCTTCCTTCTATGAGGCAAGCAACTTTGCTTTTCCACATGCTTACCACCATGATGTCCAAAAGCAATGGAGCCACCCACCCATGAACTGAAACCATGACCCAGAATAAATATTTCCTTCTTCTAAGCTGTCTGACTCAGGTATTTTCTCACAGTGATGAAACCTGACTAACACAATAACCATAAATCAGTTTAAGAACATTTTTCTCCCAATAAGATTTTTTTTTTGTGTGTGTGTGTGGTACTGGGGTTCCTGGAAACCTTTCTATCTCCGGGCTACACTCCCAGACCTATTTTATATTTTTTATTGAGAAACAGGGTCTCTTAGGCCAGTGTGTCTGGCTTCAAACCAGAGCTATCCTCCTGTCTCTGCCTCCAAAGTGTGGGGATTACAAGTGTGTGCCACCACGCCCAGCTCCAATAAGATTCTTCATGTTCACTTACAATTATCCCTGTTCCTATTTCCAGCCTCAGACAACACACTAACCAAATTTCTTTCTTTCTGTACAAAATTTCCTTTTCTGAACATTACATCTAAATGAATGATACAATATATAGTCTCTCTTATGTGTTTGGCTTCTTTGACTTAGGATAATGTCTTTGAGGTTCATTCATAAAGTAACACAATTCAGTTTCTTCCTTTATAGTGCTAAGTCATATGCAGTTGGATATCAGTTGTGTCCATATCTTTGTCAGTGTATAGACATTTAGGTTGTTTCCAGTTTTTTTTTTCTTTTTACTATTATGCTGCTGTTAACATCTACAGATCATACAGCTTCTAATTGGTTTTGCTGTAATACAAAAAGACAGTATGAGGAAAGTACAAATTCCATTTAAGTGCAGCTCAAAATGAAACAGTCTTCACAACACTCTTTCTGAGTCTCAGTCACCAGGCCATGGGGCCTATGCTATGCCCAAACTCATGCCTAAAAGCCCACACCATGGCCTGCATCTACAGTAGGATGTGAAGGAAGATGGAATCCCAAGATGGAAGCCACTTAGGTTTCCAAACTAAAATCCTGAAGGCAAAAGAAATGTGATTAATGTAGGTAAAAAACATAGAACAATACATATATCATTTGTATGCTCAATACGTGCTTATTATTATCACTAGTGTTTGCAAAATTATATCTTACTTAACTCCTTTATTTTTGAGATTACAGAAAGTGTATTTCATTTCCTCAGGCAGAAAGATGTTTTTATTTATAGAGCTAGAAGTTAATAATTAATTATAAATCAAAGTAATTGTGAAATCTATACATTACCATTTTAACCTAATGTAGAAAATTGAATAATATGTGGTTATATCATTGAGCATGTGGTATTGAGTTAAGGCAAGATTTCAGTAGCATGAAAACTACTTTTTGTATATCAAAAAGGAGGGAAGGATTAAGTACTATAATTATTTGTGAGTTGTCTTTCTAATTGAACTATTCTTTGATAAATAAAAATGTTTTACAAATAAAAAATATGTAGTTGTAATAATAGATTGCTCAGCATCTTTAATCTAAACTCACTTCTCCACCTTGGTCCTCTGTATCAATTGCTGGCATTCCCATTCATCCAAACATTAAGCTGAAAATCTGGGAGGCATCCTGTACCTTCTTTATCTGTTATGCTGTGAATATGGGATGTCCACCAGAAAGGTTCATATGTTGGCAATGCAATAATATTCAGAGGTGAAATAACTGAATCAGAACTCTAACCTTATTAGTAAATAAATCCATTGACAGATTAATAATTTGAATGGGCTTACTGGATGGTAACTATAGGTAGATAGGGTATTGCTGAAAGAGGTAGTTCACTGGGGGTGTGCCCTTAATTACTATCTCTCTCTCTCTCTCTCTCTCTCTCTCTCTCTCTCTCTCTCTCTCTCTCTTTCTCTCTCTCTCTCTCTCTCTCCATCTATTTCTATCTTCAAATAAACCTTTCATATGAGGTATTTTGGCCACATGAATGAAAAGCTGACTAATACATCATCTTTCTCATTCCCTTCCAGTCATCAAGTCCTCCTCTTCCTCTCCTCTCTTTTCCCTATCCTGTGCCTGGCCCCAATTACATTTCTGCTGGACCACTGCACAGATTCCAAGATCACTGAACAACATGGAAATTTTTAGAAGATCTGCCATTAGTTGGCTTTAAACCACCTCTTCAGACTTATCTTCTGTCACTCCTTGACCTACAGTTAGTGTTTCAAAAACAACAAAGCATCTGCAAGGTTTTCTTCTTTAAAATACTTTTTTATAAGGCTGGTGAGGGGGCCAGCGAGGCTGGGATTGAAGTCTGCCATGAGGCAAGGCCAGCACTGGAGCCTCTGAGGCCAGGATTGGAGTCTGCCAAGGGGTGAGGCCAGTGCCGGAGTCAGTGAGGCCAAGATTGGAGCCTGCTGAGGGGTGAGTCCGGTGACCGGGCCAGCAAGGCCAGGATCAGGGCCTGCCGTGAGGCAAGGCCAGTGCTGGGGCTTCCGAGGCCTGGATCAGAGCCTGCCAAGGGGTGAGGCTGGTGTCGGGGCCAGTGAGGCTGGCCGGGATTGGAGCCTGCCATGAGGCAAGGCTGGTGCCAGGGCCTCAGAGGCCAGGATCGGAGCCTGCCAAGGGTTGAGGCCAGTATCAGGGACAGCAAGGCCAGGATCAGAGCCTTCTGTGAGGCAAGGCCGGCGCTGAGGCCTCTGAGGATGGGATTGGAACCTGCCAAGAAGTGAGGCTGGTGCCGGGATCAGTGAGGCCAGGATCAGAGCCTGGTGTGAGGCAAGGCTGGTGCCGGGGCCAGTGAGGCCAGGATCAAAGCCTATCGAGGGGTGATGCCAGTGCTAGAGCCAGCAAGGCCGGGATTAGAGCCTGCCGTGAGGCAAGGCTGGTGCCAGGGCCAGCAAGGCTGGGATCGGAGCCTACCATGAGGCAAGGCCAGTGCTGGGGCCTCCGAGGCTGGGATCAGAGCCTGCTGAGGGAAGAGACCAGTGCTGGGGCAAGTGAGGCCAGGATAAGAGTCTGCCAAGGGGAGAGGCCAGTGCCAAGGCCAGTGAGGCCGGGATTGGAGCCTGCTGTGAGGCAAGGCCAGTGCCGGAGCCAAGGAGGCAGGGATTGGAGCCTGCCATGCAGCAAGGCCAGTGCTGGGGTCAGCAAGGTCGAAATCGGTGCCTGCCATTTGGTGAGGCCATAGCTGGAGCCAGTGAGGCTGAGAGAGGAGCTAGCCTAAAGGCAAAGCCGGTGCTGGGGCCTATGAGTCTGGGATCAGAGCCTGCCATGAGGCATGGCCGGTACTGGAGCCAGTGAGGCTGGGATCAGAGTCTACCAGGTGGCCAGGCCAGTGCAGGGGCCTTCAAGAGCGGTATTGGAACTTGCAAAGCAGCATACACAGAGAAATATCACAGAAAATAAAAAAGTTGGATGCTCTCCCTAATATGCAAAACTAGGGAAAAATGGACAATAGGAGGGAATCTAGTGGAAGAAGGGGCCCTATAGAGGAGCAATTAAGGTGATCAATCAGAGGGGATGGGATGGGGGAAGATGGAATCTCTTTAAAGCACATGATGTACGTAAATAAATATATCAATGTTAAACACTAAATCAAGCATGGGATTGAGGGAGGGGGAGGGAATGGGATTGGGATTGGATAAAGGTTGATTTGATGATGTGTACTTGGATATCCTAACAAGTCTTGTAATCCATTGTGATGTTTGACTACAATGCACCAATAAAAATATGTTAAAAATACTTTTTATTAGTGCATTTAATTATGCATCATAATTGCTTTCAGTGTGATACAAAAATACCATATTAATAAAATCAGCAGTAATATATTCACATATTGCCATAATATTATTTAAACTGTTTCCTTCCATGATCCTTTGTTTTCCCCTCTCCAACTCCCTTCCCCAATCCCCTTTCACTATTCTACATGTCTCTCTCCACATTAAGTTTCTACTGTTTCATATTTTCTCACAAGCTTCTACATATGAGAGAAAAGATACAACTCTTGGCTTTCTGAGACTGATCTCACTTTGCATAGTATTCTCTAGTTCCATCCATTTTTCTGCAAATGACATAATTTTGTTCTTCTTTATGACTAAGCAGAATTCCGTCTTGCATATATACACATTTTCTTTATTCTTTTATCTGTGGCCAGACACCTGGGTTGGTACCTTATTTTAACCTAGAATTTCCACTAGTTCTTCATATGATATTTCAAGTGCAATTCTCCAAAATTCCTTCTCTGAATCCCCAAAATAGATCTGATTCTGTAGTCCTCACGCATTCCTCCAGGGATGGGTTCATTTATCATTATCGAGTGCAATCACCTCCTATGAGAAGTTGGAGAGTGAGACAGGTTCAAGTTCAAGTCTGGATCTCCCACTAACTAGTTGTGATCTTAAGCAAGCCCCTTGAAGTCTCCAGGTCTGATATTTCTAATCTGAGAAACAGAATTATAAAGAAGATTAAATGAAGAGATGCATGGCAAGTGCTTAGCATGCATAATACCTGGCAAATCCTAGACCTTAACATAGCAAAGCTCTCATTATGTTGAGTGTCTTCCTTCAGTAGATGTAAGTAGATGGGTTCACTAACCTAGCATCTGTGGCTACTGCCAAGAAGATCAGGAGCACATTGATTTGCTGGATACAGGAACAAATGAATGAGTGATAAATGAATGAAAGTACCATCCACTCTGCCACTGACCACAGTGGAGTGGTACCCAAGGTTAAGGATGATGTATTTGTTTCTCAGGCATACACACTGCCTGAGACACCTGCACCTGTCCAATACCCAGGCATCCTGGACAGCCTCCCTCAACACTGGGCAGGGATGGGGCAGAATGCAGCGTCTCACACAGATAAGCACTCGGCCACACTCACAGGCAGTTAAATAACTCTAAGGTTTTGTTTTTCTTCTTTTTCTGGAACAAAAACAAGACATATAGACCATAATGTTGGGGGAGGTAGAAACTGTCTCCCTTCTCAGAGTTGAAAAGGACAAGTGACTATAAAAGGAGAACATTCAACCCCCAGCTGAGAAATAAAAACAGAAGGAGGGCCATTAGGCCCAGCGTTGTCACCTGTGTCTCTCTCCTCTGCTGTGGACGAGAATGGGAAGGAGCCCAGAGGGAACTGAGAGCTCTCCTCCCTCTGAGAGCACAGAAGTCACCAGCCTGCCCCCTTTTTCTTAGTCACGGTTGCCTTCCCCTGACAGTGCCTCTATAATGTGAAAAAGGACATTCACCCAAGCTGTTTTAGCATCATGAATTTATTCATTGATTGCAAATGTAAGGGAAAAAAAAAGCATCAAGTGAAGAATTTTCCTACTAGTCTACATTCTTAGCAAACACATCTTTAATACAAGAACCCCACCATTAACTAAATCTGTGTTTCCTCTCCCAGCCAGTGGTTTGTCCCACTTTATATAGAGCATCAGACTCCCTCCGCTAATGTGATATCTTGAGTTCGCTTGGGGAGGTCTAAGTGTAAAATCAAGTATATATGTACTGTGCAACAAAAAAGGGACAGATGTTTTCTAGTGGGTAATGAGTACCATTTTTCTCCAGTTTCCTGACAGGCTGAGACTAAAGACAAACACACGTCTATGCCTATACTAGGGTCATTTCGATAAAGGAATATAACTGGGAGTTCAAACATTTGAAAGAAAATCAGGAGAGGACATAGATTTTTTTTCCTTTCATTGTTTTTTATTTCAACAACATTCAACTCCTCCCTTTTTAGTATACTTTTATTATATATTATGTAGTCTCACATTATAATGTAGTTCAAAGTGACAGGGACACACATGCACACAGCACTTGGTGAGCTTGCCCCAGCTCCCTCCCCAGACCCTCCCAGTCTCCACATAGGATGTTGATCATTGTCCCAGTCCAGGGACTGCAGTGATCATAACAATACAATTCTATCAACAGTTCAGGGATAGAATTCCTGATGCCATGCCTAATGTTCAAGAACAACCTTTTCAATCTGAAAAAGCAGGTAAGGGAGTGGACTGGGTCAGGAGCACCACACCATAGCCTATCACGTCATCCTATTAGCAATGATTTTTTAGTGTACTCTAATAAGATGTCCATGTCGTTACAGAAAATAATTAGGTGGCATGAGGCCAGGGCAAACACTTGGTCCCTGCTTTCTCTAAGGATCCCACCATAGAGCTCACAGGCAGCCCTGATGTGGCAGAGAGGAGAAGAGGAGGGAAAGGGCTGGAAGGGACACATGAGCATTCACTGAGGTGACACCTTGCATGGGGCACTTGATTTCTGAAACCTCAGCTTCAACCTGAAGAGAGGGTCGGAGTACAAAAGCACAGCCCACCCCTCCTCGTCAGTGAAGCTCAGCTTATTATCACAGGCAATGAGCAAAATCGGTTAAATTGAATAGGTGCTTGAAGAATTTCAGTCACAAAATTTTAATCTTTTTATTTTGTTACAGGAACTTTAAAAATGGATCGAACATACTACAGTTTATAGAAAGGTTGATAAAGGCGAGATCACTAGCCTACATAAGTTTTCAGAGGGGGAAAATGATGGCTTAAGTTCAATCACATCTACTAGTACATATTATTTGCCAAATCTGAATATTATGAATGTGTGATCCTACGTTATGTTTCTGCTTGCAATATTTTTACATTAGTCCCAAAGTCATGAAGTCATTGAATTCTACTTATGTGAGAGATGTGAATGGATAAGATAAATAGATGATAGATGATAGATAGATGATAGATAGATGATAGATAGATGATAGATAGATGGATAGATAGATAGATAGATAGATAGATAGATAGTCTTAGGTATCAAGGGAAGGCAAACAAGGAGACAGGTTTTATTTTATTAAATGAAAAGATAACTAATATTTTTATTTGACAAAAAAATTTTAGCCATATGTTAAAGCCCTTAGACTTTTTTTTTCCTTTGGGCCAGAGTCTCACTAAATTTGGGAGTCTGGCCTTCTTGAACTTGCCATCCTCTTGTCTCAGCCTCCCAAATCCTGGGATTGCACATGTACATCACCACAGAAAAGTACTGAAGCCATGGTTCTCTTAAAGTTCCATAATTCTATGAAATAATTCCAAACAAATAAACTCAAAGTAATGAACATTTCATTTTTTCTATGTTATACAGAAGAAGAAAAAGAAAAGAAGGTTAGCATTCATTGAAAGCTATCTTCCTTATGACACTTTACCTACATAGTTTATTTGATTTTATAGAGGTTCCTAAGCAACTGAAATAAAAATTTTGGTTTTTTGTAATATTGCTAAATTGCCCTTCAAATTGTGACAAACGTCAGAATTAGAAATCAATTTTTATGGCAAGATATTTTGTAAAAATATATATTATGTTCACTGAGATGTTCCTCTGATGTTTGTATCACTAGAAAACACCAGAAGATTTGAAAAGCTTGATTCACATTGCATCAAATTATAGTTAATTTGCAAAGTTAATTACAACCAAAGCAAGAACTGAACTTCATGCTAGTGTTGGAGATGGGGGTAAATTGGCTTCTTTTCTTCCTCCATTAAAGACACTTTTAAGGCAATGAAAAGAAATCTATTAATACAAAGCAACACATTTTAATGCTAAAAATTTTGGTTGTGAGAAGCTTAAGGTTCTCACTGTACTGACAATGGACCCACATTACACAGATAGAGACCTCTTCCTTCTTCGCCTCATAAATGTTAGGAGTAGCACACACAGCTTTTTCACTGTAGACAAACACTTGGTACACAATATAATTGGGACCTTTAACTTGTGTGTTTCCTTAGGCTTGGTGCAACTGAGTTTATATCCTCAAAGTGACAAGGGTAAGGGCTTTTTGCTGAATACATATGTCCCCATAATCATGGATCACACTTGGTGGTTGTTCTCACCCAGCACATGGTTAGTTGTTAGTTTTTGTTTCTTTTTTTTTTTCTTTTTTGTTTTAATTTCAAGAAAAACTAATGAGTTTCCAGAAGCAGTGTGAGTGCTTTGGGGCTGAATGTGATTTAAAACCGGCAGTAAAAGAAAAAGAAGACAGGGAAGGTAGCTGGTTAATTGACCTTTATTGTGCCTTCTGGTTCATTTAGAAATGGAAATTAAATTAACATGATAATTCAGTCCTACTGTGTTAAGGCTGCTATAAACCCATTAAATTTTATGGCCATTGATTTAGCATTTTTTTCTATTAACTGGGTTTAATTTTCAAAATTGTCATGCAGGTTCTAAAAAGTGGTTCATTCACCCTGGTTCCTCCAAGTTACTAATGTGTAGCCTTTTATAATAGTATTCACTTAATTATTCAAGCGCAGAGGGCCCAACTGCCCTCAAATGCCTGTATTCATTTGACGACTAAAACTAATGAAAGTCTTTATAAGAAGCGCATTCTTATAAAGATGGAAGAAGTCAGTGAACTCTTTTGATGCAGTATCAAGTTTTCTAAAGTTTCCATCCCCAAAATAAAGCCCACAAAAGGTAATACTTTGGATTTATTTTTCTGATATCCAGAGAGCCATCATAAGATTTTATGCCAGTATTTCTGCCATCTCAATAACATGAAAATCTTTTTAAATGCAACAATTCATTGTATGTTAGATTCTTAAACACCTTTTGATCTAATTTGAAATTATTACCCATCAAAAATTTCTATCTTTGAACTATTAAAAGATATCAATTTTTACTTGAAACTATATATTCTTGATTCTTTCTTTAGCAGAGGCAGGTCATAAGGGTATACTTTTCAATACAATTATAATTATTCTATTAGTTTACTAACTCAGAACCTCAAGTTTTATTTTGAAATCTATTGATACCTGAGGTCTCAGGAAACCTCCAAAAGATTATCTCATTTAATATTTCAAAAAATGTAGAAATGTGACAATTTTACTTTTTTTGCTCCTTTACCACAGCCCCACAAGTAGAACCTTAAGCTGTAAACAGTTCTAGACTCTCCACCCTAGTATATAAACTCAGGTGTGTAATAAATGACCACTTTTTTTTTAGATTAAATTGTTAGCACTTTTTCATTATTTTCTAATGGTATGTTCAACTTTAAAAGTTCATTTTTTAATGCTACATCCTGGCTGGTCTGTTCATATTATAGTCTAAATTACTGTTTTTTATGTGTGCAGCATGCCTTTGTTAGTTTTGCTTAACAATTGGCAATCATAATTAAAGACCCTCCGAGCATCTGAAGATATTGCTACTGGAAAAATGGCATATAAATACTCCATTTCCTTCTGGGCAAATAAACCAGGTTCTTCATTATCCAAGTACCATCACCTTTGATGATGTTTTCACTCTAAGTCAGTGTTTTCACGGAGCTACATATGCTTCCTAGTTTAATGAACAGTCAGATGTGTTACCTAACAGGAAATGCCAGACTACAGAAAAAAATATATGGTAAAGTGAGATTATTGTTAAAGGGACAGCAAAATATTAGGCTGTCTAAAGGTAATAACCCAATGCATAAGGATTCCAAGTATTTATTCATAAGGTCTATGGGAGGAAGCTGGGTATGGTTGCACACATATTCCCAGTATTTGGGAGGCTGAGACAGGAGGATCATTGGTTTGATCAGCAACTTAATGAGGCCCTTGGCAACATAGCAAGATCCTGTTTCAAAATAAAAAATAAAATAGGGTTGAGTTGTAGCTCAAAAGTAGAATGCGCCTGAGTTCAATCTCCAGTACAAAAAAAAAAAAAAAACCGACTATGGGAGGAGCCATACCTGGAACATCATTGATCATTGTAGTTCTCAGTATTTAATAGAGTAGCTAGCATGTAGAAGAAACTTTAATACATTAAAAATCCAATGCTAAGCTGGGTGTGGTGGCACATGCTTGTAATCCCAGCATTTGGAAGTCTGAGACTGGAGGATCACGGTCCACAGACAGCCTCAGCTACTTAGTGAGGCCCTCCATAACTTAGTGAGACCATGTTTCACAGTAAAGAATAAAATATAGGGCAGGGGGTGTAACTTGGAGGTCAAATGCCCCTGGGTTCCTCCATCCTCAGACCCACAGAAAAAAAATCCATTGCTAGTACTTAATCATATAACACTGACTACACATCCAGGACTAAGGACTGAATGTACATTAACTATATATTGTGGCTATAACAACTACCCTCCCCAGCTTACAGATTAGGAAACAGCAGTAAAGAAGGGTTAAGTAACTGGTATAGTAATTTGAACCCATGCCCTCTGGCTGTGCCACCTATGGCTGAAGATATTGCTATACTCTTGTGGCTGCTATACTCTGTCAATTTTAGTGTTTTCTGCCTGGCATCCTTCCTCCACACTCCCCAGCCTGGGCAACATGGATCACTCTTTACTTCTTCGTTTCCTATACACGTCACCCCATCCCTATCCCCCATAACCAGCCCATCCTAAGTCCTAGAACCCTAGCTTTTCACTTCCTAATCATGGCCTCTAAAGATGCCCTCCCCCAAGAGAACTTATGCTCCATTCCATTAATACTTCAAAGCTGGAAGCCTCCATGCTCTCTCCTGTGGGTGAGCGGCTGAGCAGGGGTGCGAGTGGAAGAAAGGATGAGAGAGTGTGTGTAAGGGGCAGAAAGCATTCCAGCTCCTCTTCCTCTGATATCTGGGATTTGGATACTGGGTTTGCTATAGTAGCCTCTGCTTTCTTTCTCAAACACTGCCTGCCACTCAGGAGCTGCCAAGATAGGGTCCTTCTCCTCTTCCCCTGCTGTACCTGGGTTCACCTCTGTCATGGCCTCTATCCCAGCATTTTATTCCTTAATCCTTTACCATCCAAAAACTTGGAGACCAGGAATACTGACAAGGCCTGCAGCTGACTAGAAGCTGTCTTCAAGGCCATGAATAAATATCTGGTTCATTAATAACCAATAAATGTTTGATGGCTGAGTGAGGTCATGAATGACTGAATTAAACCAGCCCCATATCATGAATCATAAATGATTGTAAAGACCATGTTCTATTCATATATATTCTAGAAAATGTGCATAAGAAACTATGTAGCCATATAAATATAAAATAAACACTGTTTACTAATTTTGCCATTGTTTTAAGAAATAATACAGCAAATAAGTATGTGGTAAACATTTAAGGATATAATTTATTTACTAAACTTTGCTCAATAACCACTTGACAGAATTCTGCTTTTGTCTTCTAGACCTTTGCCAATACACACTAGATCTTTCTTCAAACCAGAACTTACACCAAGCTCTGGCTATGCCTATTGCTGCGGAGAGGGCACCTAGGTGGCAACCAATGGGCTCTTTTCCCTCCTTCATTTCAAGGGTTTATCTTCTATCCACTTTCTCCAAGAATGAGCCTCACTTTCTTTCTCACACAGTATTTATCATGGCTTGGTGTTTTCAGTTCCCCTGATGGCTTCATAAGTATTTTTCATTACCATAGCAAAAATCAATAAAATTTGAAACAGAAAAGGGAAAAAGAGAAAGAAAGAATGGAGAAGGAAAGGGAGGAAGGGAAGGAAGGAAGGAAGAAGAAGAAAAGTTATCATAAAATTCATAGGTCCATTTCTAACTCTGAGATGGTCTTTGTTTTTAATGTCCTTCCAAATAACTCATCCTTTTCCCCACTAATAGTATTGTTTCCAAAGAATGCTTTATCTTTGCATAAGCAGAATTCTAGAAATTCTGACTCAGTTCTCTGCTATAAAAAATACTTATTTTATCATTTTACTGCATAATTAAAATAAGTACTCAGAATACTGTTTTTAATCAGAGGTATAAAATTCGACTATAAGCTTCTCAAAGAAGTCCAGAAAAATAAAACTTTGTGTATACATTCTATAGCACCTGAGTTTCATCTATAATTTCTGGATAGAACATGTCATCTGCAAGAACAGAGCACAGGAGGAGACATTCCAAGAGCTGAGTGAACACATTAGTTCTTACACAAAATTACTGAATCCAGGAGAAAATGCAATAAAAGAGTAACCAAGAGATAGAGCCATATTTGGAAACCAAGAAAGGACAAATTATGTATCAAATTGGAGGTCAATGCAAAAGCATCAATAAATGATACAGGGCAAGGTCAGTAACTAAGGAATTTTTTTCTGGGGGTGGGACCCAGGGCCATTCTACCTCCAAACTACACCCCCAGCCCAATTTATTTTTGTTCTTTATTTTGAAACAGGGTCTCATTGAATTGCAGAGTGCCTCACTAAGTAGCTGAAGCTGGCCACAAACCCTGATCCTCCTGTCTCAGCCTCCCAAATGCTGGGATTGCAATTGTGTGCCACCTGCCCAGCTAATAACAAAGGAAATTAAAAGAAAGTTGAGCCATGTGTCGTGGTGCATGCTTGTAATCCCAGCATTCCAGAGGTGGAGACCAGAGTATCATGGTTCGCGGACAGCCTCAGCTACATAGTGAGGCCCTTCACAAATCAGTGAGACTCTGTTTTGAAAAATAGAAAGACTAAAAAAAAAAAAAATAGGGCTAGGAGTGTAGCTCGGAGGCACAATGCCCCTGGGTTCCATCACTGGTAACACACATACACACACACACACACACACACACACACACACACACACCCCTAAAAAAAAAATAGGACTGGGGATGTAGCTTTGAGGTATAATGTCCCTGGGTTCCATCCCTAGTATCACACACACACACACACACACACACACACACACACACACACACACACAAAGTAGCACAGGTCTGTAGTACCAGCTACTCAGGGGCCTGAGGAAGGAAGATCAAAGTTTGAGGCCAGTCTAGGAAACTTAGTTAATCCATGTCTCAAAATGAAAACTAAGATGGGCTGGTATGTAGCTCACTGGTAGAGAACTTGCCTTGCATGCTCGAGGTCCTGAATTTGATCTCCAGAAGTAGTGAAATGAGTTAGTATACATACATGTACTTCCTAGTCTGCTGGTAAGGCCTATAAAAATGACCCCGAGAATGGATGAGCACAAGAGCACCCAGGTCTTGGTTTCTTATGATATTCCCCCAATAAAAGGAACCAGGGTTTTATGGGAAGCTAATTCTGAATTGTGGCAGAGAATATAGAATAATTGTGGCAGAGAAAATTTAATGGCTCATTAAATCAAAAAGTAAAGAAGAGTTCAAAAACAAAAGGCAGGACCATGGCAGACAGAGGAACCAACTAAGAGCCCACAGTTTCTAAAGCTGGAAAATATAAGGTACAAAACAAATAATTTAAATATCCAGTACCAAACAAATCTCCATGGACCCATACTGACTTAAGCAAGCGACTGAATAAATAAATAAGCGGGGAACAGACACAGATCCCACACAGGAGAATTCCCAGTAGTTTCTGTAGGTTCTCCTCTCTTCCAGAGGTGAAGCTTCACTCCTTACCTCTGGCTTAAGCTGTGCTTAGTGACTCGTTTTCAAAGAGCAGAGTATGAGGCAGGCGTGGTGGCGCACGCTTGTAATCCCCGCACTTGGGAGGCAGAGACAGGAGGATTGCGCAGGTTCGAAGCCAGCCTCGCTGGCTTAAGAGACCCTGTTTTCAAATAAAAAAAAAATAGGTCTGGGAGTCTAGCCCAGAGAGGTAGAAGAGCGTCCAGGAACCCCAGTACCACCAAAAAAAAAAAAAAAAAAAAAAAAAAGCAGAGTATGTGAAGAGTATGGAAAAGCAACTTGGCGGTGGAGAAATCTAGCAAACACTACCTCATCTAGGTGAGAACAGGCAATGTCAACAGCATAAACCCTGGTGATGGTGTGTGCCCTTGACATGACACAGATGTGGTTTGCATCCGTGGCCGCCCTCCCCCAAGCTAACAACCCCAATCTCTCACCATGAGAAAAACATCAGACAAACCCAAACTGAGGGCTTACAAAACATTTGGCTAGCATTTCTCCAAAATGGCAAGATCATCTCTCAAATGAAGGTAAAGCCTAAGAAATTATCAGGCACAATGAAGGGAGGAAGACATGACAACTAAATACAGTGTGGTGATTTGAATGGGATCCTAGAACACAGAAAGGATATTAGGGGAAAAAAATCAGTGAAATTCAAATAAACTGTGGAGACTAGTTAATTAGTAGTACACAGTGTTGATTCCACAGTGTGACAAATGTAGCAGAGTAATGTAAGGTGTTAGCAAGACAGAAACCTGGGTGGAGATGTCCATGAGAAATCTCTCTACTGTCTGTGTAACTTGTCTATAAATATAAAATTATTTTCAAGTGAAAGTTGTTTTTCAAAAGTAATTTTAAAAGGAAGTAGAAAGGAACAAGGTATAAGCATAAAATTATACATCTAGATTCACCATCTGAGTTGCCCCAAATTGAGCTTCCCCCAGACATCCTTTTTATGTCAATCTTGGTACATCTCCATAGTCCTGTTAAAGATGCATGAAGGGCTCATGTGGCTGGTTTTTAAAAACACATTTTGGCTGATCACACTGTACAGACATCAGGAGTGTTCAGGAAACTTTTCTAAGTTTGACTTCCCATATCGCTTCCTCTTGTAAATTGCCCCCAATACACTTTTAATTAAGAAGCTCTACTTTCCACAAATTATTGCATGTGACCTAACCAGAATAGGAAGAATTTTCCATCTCCCTGGGCACAGTTTTGGTCAAAAGCTGAGTATTGAATCCGAGTGAAGCCAAGTCTAGTCATTTGGGGTAGAATGGTGTAGATATTTAGCATCCTTCTCAACTTGTGAGCTGTGCCGGACTATGTAAGCCTTGGGCTACCAGGATCATCATTTCCAACTACCTGAAGAGCCTGGCTGGATAAAAACATCCCAAAGGGAAAAAGAAATTGACATAGAGAGAGACATATTTTGATGGTGTTTTCTGAAACCTGAGTACGCCCATAGTTTCTAGCCCTCCTTAGACTTTCAGGTATTTGAACTGATAAATTCTTGTTTTTCCTAAAGGTAATTTGATTTGTAATTCTGTTGCAACAAAAGGTCTTGATTAATAAAAAAAGCAGTTCAAGGCTGAATATATAATTACTCAACTAATAAATCATGCTTTTATTATTTCATTATTTGTGTATTGAAGTACTCAAAAATTATGGAGTACTTACCCTTTGCCAAGTATTGTTCAAAGTCCTTGGAATACAAAGATAAATGAATTGATTTCTACTTCAAGGAACTTAACAGTCTACAGGGGAGATGGGCAACAGATAAGCAAACACTGCAGTACAGTGTGATAAGGACACTATGTATTTCTGGACACAGTCCTCCTCACAAGATGGGCATTCAGTGCAGACTCACATGGCATCCCGAAGAAGAGACATTGGGCTGAGTTTATATTACAGATTTTTTTCTTTTTCTTTTTCTTTTTTTTTTTTTTTTTTTTTTTTTTTGCCAGTCTGAGGAACCCAGGGGCATTTGACCTCCGAGCCACATTCCCTGCCCTATTTTTATTCTTTATTTTGAGACAGGGTTTCACTAAGTTGCTGAGGGCCTCACTAAGTAGCTAAGCCTGTCTACAAATCACAATCCTCCGGTTTCAGCCTTCCGAATGCTGGGATTACAAGCATGCACCACCACGCCCGGCTTTATATTACAGGTTTTTTTTATTCCAACATTTTGCTTAGCTTCTGTCTCTGTTATGGTATCTTTCCATCCAGAGATGTACATTTTTAGGAGAGGAGGGTTGCTGTTGTTTTCACCGAACAGGGGATTGAATTTAGGGCCACATGAGTGCTAGGCAAGTGCTCTACCACCGAGCCACATCCCCAGCCCTGAACTGTGCTTAGAATATTGAGTTAGAGTGGTAAACCAAGCTGAGTCTGGGGTCAGGGAGGCTAAGATTAAGCAGCAGAGCATGAGACACAGGTGTGAGGAAGCCTGACTACTTCGCGGAATTGCAAGTAATTCAGCATGTCTGATCTATGCAGAAAAGGAAGCAGGCAGCAAGAGATGGGGGCAGAGAGATGTACAGAGCCAGTTCAGGACTTCACATTTGATCCTACAATCAAGGGCTACAGATAATATTTATGTTCTGACAATTAGCGATATCCATGTGAGTCTGTGATACATGTTTCTTTATATTTGACATCATGCCCATACTTGCTTACAGCTTACTCAGTCACATATTCTTTTCCTAGTCCAGTCCCTGCTGGCTCTCAGCTAAAAATTCCAGCTGATTGCCCAGGACTCAGTGAGGTGTCAAGGCAAATATGGTTCCTGTAGTAGCAGCTAAACTGTGAAGGGAAAACTTAGAGTTGATATCCCCTCTTGTTCAGCACAAATCAATTATTGGATAAGCACAGACTTCAAATTCCCAGTAACAGTTTTTGTAAGAGTTTTGCTTTGATTGAATCAGCTGAGTATTCATTATTGTCTTTTCTCCCTGGAAAAATGCTCTTACTACATAAGGGCAAAGAGAACATGTTACCACTGGTTCATAAAATTCAATGAGGATTTACTTACAAGAGCTGTAGTGTCTGAGGACCAATTTTTAAAAATGTAGATGTGGTTCAATCCAACAAATATCCATTAAGTTTCTACCCTGTGAGAGCTACTATTCTGGAGGCTCTGGGGGGACACACTGAATTCCCCATGCAAAAACAAATTTTCTCAATCACGCAATGAAGGGTTCTTTATATATCAAAGTTGGCAGGAAATAGAGGACTAAAATTGTTTCAAACTGTTGTTGGCAGTAAGCTTCTGTCTGTGTTAATTACACTCTGTGTTTGATGCTCATCATTCAGTCAACAGTTAACGCATTGTAGCCTTTCTGTGATTGACTAAATACCAAATTACTGTGTGCAGCTTTGTGGATTTATGAGTTTATCAAATTTATATCATATCCAAACTTGATGATCTAATAGTTTGGGGATTTTTCCAACCCAAACTCCTTTGATAAATAACTAGTCAATGAAAATACTGGGTATAAATACAGATACACTCATGAGGAAGGGCTCAAACATTAAAACTTTTAAAAATACAGATATTTGAATAAACCCTTCTCACTTTAAATTTTAAAAGACAGATAATTTATTAAAGAGAAAATCTGCAGCTCATTTTTCTATTGTCTGCTTATGCATAATTATATAATGTATTAGACACCATCCAAAAAATTAACAAAATTCAGATGGCTGTATGCATATATACATTCTTGCATATTGCGTATTTGATATGAGGATGAGAGTGTTATTTTAAAAAGAATTAAAGCCAGGCACAGTGGTGCATTCCCATAATCCTAGTACTTGGGAGCCTGAGACAGAAGTATTATAGGTTTGCGGCCAGCCTCAGCAACTTAGCAAGATTCTTAGCAACTAGTAAGGCCTTATTTCAAAATAAAAAAACAGAAAAAAGTGCTAGGGTGTAGCTCAGAGGTAGAATACCCCTGGGTCCAATCCCCAGTATAAACAAACAAACAAACAAACAAACAAACAAATAAGAATTCAAGGTAAAGACCATAATGAACAGAAATAAAGTAGAAATCATATGTTTTGTGTTTTTAGTATTATGAAGAGTATTCAGCCCCCAAAGTATATGTTAAAATAGGTGTTCTAGCACAAAACAGAAAAATTAACACCAAACAGGCTGCTTACATTCAGCGGTATGCTGGAACTAGCTTGTAGTGGCTTACAAGAGCCAGTCTTGTGCATCTTTTCTTAGTTCCAACTTCAGTGACTTAACAAGAGTAGCTCAAAATAGGTCATGTTGATAGTAGTCATACCACAGAAACTGGCACATGCTATCAGAGCTCCCCCACCCACCCACCCAAGAAAGCTTTCTGGTAAACACTTATATATGTGTACATATATAAGTATATATAAGTATATATATATTATATATATACACACATATATATTATATATGTGTATCAATGTATACATGTATGTATATATACAAATATATCATATAATTCACACACATATATACATATATTAAAAATAGAAGACTAAGCAAATATAATGTAGAGATTAACTGACCAGCCTTTTTCTTTAATATTATAAATATATAGATAATAAGTGCAGGATAGATAATAAAAGATAAATGCAAAAAATAAATCGTAAAAGCATTACCAAAATTGAAACACATGGTAGCTAATAAATATATTTGTCATCTTTCTGATGCTAAATCAAATACATGAGATGGTCAACTTATAAAGAATGGGTTATTTTGGCTCCATTTTGGAGGTTTCAGTTCATAAGCAATTGGCTTTGGGCTAGTGGTGGCACATTGTGGTGGTAAAAGGATGGCAGAGAAAAATTACTTCCTTCATGACCTGGAAGTGAAAGAAAGAAGAGAGATAGAGTCCTTTAGGGAAACACCCCCAAAGACCTAAAAACTTCCCACTAGACTCCATCTTTTAAAGGTTCCACTACTCCCCAATAGAGCCAAGCTGGGGCCCAAGCTGTTATTCATGGGCCCATGAAGAACACTGAAGATATAAACTATGAAAATTGCATAAGAATTCTAATTGAATTCCTTCAAAGAAAGAAAAATTTTTAAGCATTTCAAAGACTTATCAAAGCTAGGATGGAACACAGCCTGCATCTAATTCAACTGCCCATTTCACCTGTAAGATGATGGATGAACAGAATATTTAATTGGCTTACCTATAATTATAAAACTAGACAAGTAATAAAACCAGAACTAGACTCAAATCTTCGAACTCGTGTTGTAACAGAGCACAGACCTGCAGTTTTCCCTTTGGTAGCACCTTATCAGGCTGGAATTGCCAAAGCAAAAGCACCAATTTTCCCCACACATATTTCTCATTATCACAACAAAATAATAGTTGCTCTAAGGCCTTTTAAGGGAGCAGAAATATATTACAACTGTTATTTAAGGCAATTTCCACAGTTTCTTCCAAGTTTTGACGAGGGTCACCAGTATCTTCTAGATGGAAAGATTAAAACACAAGATTTGAGATGTGAGGATGATTGAAGTATGTTCTTTTACAAAATTTCTCTTGTAACCTATCATGTTAGTGGTTTTCTCTATTGTTTAATATAATCATAGAGACATGGTTTTCCTCATCTCAAAGTATTAAGTTATTTTAATTCTTAAGATAATTAGAAGCTACCCAGTACCATTGAAAAATAAGAATTTGTCAAAATGTTAATTTTAAAAATCTGCTAGATTTATGACTAATATATAAGTTACCCAATGTTATCAAAAATATTATTTTTCATAGGAATGATTACACATTAACAATTTATATTTCATAAACTGCTAGATTACTAGAAACTTCACTACAACGAACAGAAGGAAGCCAACTTCCATATTTCTGATCAGGCATCTCAATGGGAATCTATCTTGACTAAAATATGCATCCATTCACTAAAAATAAACTGAGGTAACAGTATAAAAAATAGATTTTTAAAGCTAGACACACAGGTCCAAGTCCTAATTTAGCAACTTTATAACTGTGCAACCTGGGAAAAATTGCTTAACCACTTTGAGCCTTAACTTCTTTCTCTGTAATGTGGGAATGATAGTATTTAGAATTAATTTTATATGTTAGAATTAAAGAGGGCACATTTCAAAAGTATCTTACATGCATAGTAGATATTCAATGAAAGTTAGTTCCTCCTCCTTTCCCTGTCCACCTCATCCATTGGCTAGGTGTTGAAGCTGCATAAATTAAGTATAATTCCCGAGCTTTTGATATTTGCAAATATAGCTAGAGAAAAGATTTCTAAGTGACTGATTTTTCATTGGTGAAACAGGATATCCTCTCAACAGGAAACAGATGGTAACCCAAATTGGATAATTTGAGGAGCATCTAATAAAGAGACTTAATTAAAGGTACGCATGTAGTGAAGAAAACCACAGGAGATAGTGTGGTGTCCCAGTGCTAAGACCAGTGTGGAATAGAAGAGCTGGAAGAAGAGTAAAAACAAGGACCTGGAAGGAAAGAATGGACAATGAACCAGTGTCATGCCGGACCTGGCTCGTGCCAACCTGAGAGAGTACAATGCACATCGAGTACAATGCACATTGAGTACAATGCACATCTCTTCCCAACTCTACCCCCAGTGACATCACATTGGTAGCTTGAAAATGGTTACAGTAAAAGAATTTATACCACAGAAACTATCAAACACTGAAACATCATGGATTCCTCAATTCTAAAACTAATCCTTAACCATTTACCAATACATCAACAG
Source organism: Muscardinus avellanarius (assembly GCF_963383645.1). NCBI lineage: Eukaryota > Metazoa > Chordata > Mammalia > Rodentia > Gliridae > Muscardinus > Muscardinus avellanarius. Next base: position 46,067,743 of record NC_137789.1, on the reverse strand, counting down.
GTATAAATTTTGTTGTGAGAGCAAGCCCAGGAACCCCACAGGAAGGAAACAAAGGAAACAAATACTCCATATTTATTTTTCTTATTTTCTTTCTTTACTTGACAATCACCAAACTCAATCAGAAGCCAGAGGTCAGGAGGAACCACTGATATTCTTTCAGCCTGATTGTATCCATTCAGGCAAGCAACCAAGTGAAGGGGAAGAGAGAGTAGATCTGGGGTATAATAGAAGCATCAGGGGCGTGTGCAATAGTGGAAGTCAGGGTATAGATATATTGAAGTACTAGGGAAATAATAACAATATTCCCTGGGACTGTTAGAGGAAATAGAATGGGTCTTGAAAGAGGACTAGAGGTTTCAAATGTAGAAGACCACAAAGGAAGAAAAAGAAAGCTGAGATATCCAACACTCCTGAAGAGCAAACGTTTCTAAAGGCCAGCAAAATGGAACATAGTATTTGAGGTGAGATGACTTCCCAGTAGAGAAAAGAGGGTAGAAATAGAGGATGAGGGTAGAAAATGTATTGTAGACTCACATTGAAAAGCATGTTAAACATGTCAACTCTTTCCCATCCACAGCACCACTATCCTCATTAGGGCCACCAGCATCTTCCAGTCTAGATGGCCATTGCAGTCCCTTTCAATCCATTCCTTTCTACACTACAGTCATACTGAAATTCCTAAAATATAAATCTCATCTTTCCCCTCCTCTGCCTAAAACCAAGGGCTCCTTTTTGCCCTTGAAGCAGAGTCCAAGTATCCTGCATGACCTTGAGGTTTTTTTGTACTCCAGCCTCCACAGTTACCTGTTCCTTGTCTGCTAAAAACAGAGCCTATTTTACTCAACTTTATATCCCCCGTACCTAGCAGAGCTTGGCTTATGGTCTTCTCTCAATCCTCACTGGATAAATTTTTTTTTAATTTTTTATTGGTGCACTGTATCCAGACATCTTAATGAGGTACAAGACGGTGGAGGCATACATGCACATGTTATTCATTTAGCCCTTCCCCAATTCTCACCCCATTCCCTCCCCCTTCCTTCTTCTCATGTTAAGCTTCTTATGATTGACTTGGTATGTGTGAATGTACATCATGTACGTTAGGGAATTTCCCTCTTACTCCCTCCCATCCCCCCCAGTAAGGCTACCTTATTTGATAAACTTTTAATAGTAGAATGTTTGGCACAGAGACAGGCATCCAGGGAGATGTTTTCCTGAAGTAGTCCCATAGCTAACAATGAAGGGGCCCACCATTCTGTTCCTATTAGTCCACCTAAGTCCCGGTGAATATGTTGTCAATTGCACAGAGACATACAGTTTAAGCCACCTTTAGTAAAACATGGTATAAGTCTCAAGTGAGGGCTGTTGAAAAAAAAACATGCAATAGCAACAATAAAGTGCTCAGAATTCCTCATGATCTCACAGAGAATATGGTTGGCTCACCATGGAAATAGTTATGGATGTAGAGCTGTCCCTCAGTATTTCTGGAAAGAGTTGTCAAGAAGTGGGATGAGGGACACCCGGCATAGTGGCACATGCCTATAATCCTAGTATTTGGGAGGCTGAGACAGGAGGATCACAGGTTCAAGGACACCCTCAACAACATAGTAAGACTCTCAGCAACCTAGCAAGACCTTGTTTCAAATTAAAAAGGGCTGTGGAAGATATCAGAAGTAGAACACTCCTGGGTTCAATCCCAGAAAGGAAGGAAAGAAGAAGAAAGGAAAAAAAGAAAAGAAAGGAAAAGAGAAAAGAGAAAAGAAAGGAAAAGAAAAAAGAAGAGAAGAAAAGAAGTGGGAGGAGGAAGCCTAGGACAGTTGACACCCACCTGACAAAGTCTGGGTAAGAGTATTTGTATCTAGTGACCCTGTATCCTCCCAGTGAGCCAGCTCCTTGCCAAGCCACCTCATGGAGGAAGGAGACAGCCAACATAAACTAACACC